>NC_057814.1:110179753-110180250 GCF_018294505.1 Triticum aestivum | reverse complement strand
CAACAGGACCCCCGTTTCGACCGTGGGAGGTCCGTTTCCTCCGTTTTGCGGTACGCCACACTCCTCCCGATCAACAGGACCCCCGTTTCGACTGTAGAAGGTCCGTTTCCTCCGTTTTGCGGTACGCCACACCCCTCCCCATGAACACGACGCATTCCGTTGCCTCCCATGAACACGACGCATTCCGTTGCCTCCCCATGAACACGATGACGACGCTGTTTCTCCGTTCCAACCCAGCCATGTACACGAGCCCTCGCCGTACGTATGCGCGAGTAGGCGTTTGAGACCCTGCCCGTATGTACGTACGTGGCCGTATTTTCTTTCTTGCACCCTGGCCGCTGTACGTACGTGTATATGCTATGTGCGCGCCTCTACTACGACACGTACGCGCCTCTACTACGACACGTGCGCGCCTCTACATCGACCAGTATATATGTACGTACACGTTCGCGACCAGAATGACAACGCTACGTACGCTTCGACCAGGTGGGTCCCGA
>NC_057814.1:110154089-110179569 GCF_018294505.1 Triticum aestivum | reverse complement strand
GCACTTCCTTGCGTGCGAAGATGTAGCTGGTGGGTCCCAGCAGTCAGGGGGCGAATTGTTTTTTTGCCTGGACGCACTTGCATGCGAAGGTGTAGCTGGTGGGTCCCAGCAGTCAGGGGGGAACGTTTTTTCACGAAATACGGTGGCCCGTCCGGTGGGTCCCTGCTGTCAGGTGGAGGAATCATTATTTTCTGCGTAATAAGGAGGCACTTCCTTGCTGCCGTCGTGGACCCAGCTGTCAGCCTCTCCACGTACAGTCCACGTCAGATGGAAGTCGTTCCTTGACCACGTTGACCACGCCGCGCCGAGAGCACCAGGGCGGTGGACGACGGCGAGGCCTAGGAAGGGGACGACGCGGAGCCGGTGAAGACGCGGCAGTGGATGCCCACGCGGAGAGGAGTATGAGGGTTCACTCGTTCGGCTGCGGTGTGAGGCTGCCGTCACAGCAGGGCCTGGCCAGCGGTGGGAATAGTAGGGGGCGGTGAGGCCTCTGCGGCAGCACAGCCGGCCACGGGAGGCAGGAGCAGGCGGCACGACTGGCGCTGCTTTGGGCGGATGGAGCAAGAAGACCAGAGGTTGAAGAAGCACTACAGCCGTTGGATGGACATCGTACGGTCACTGGAGCTAGAATCGTTCATATTGACTAAGTTGACAAAGCCCTCCGTCCCCGTCAACTTAGTAGGCCCACAAGTCAGCCTCCCACCAAGGTGGGTCCCAGCTAGCAGGGGGAGTATTCTTTTTTTGTGCGTAATAAGGAGGCACTTCCGATGGGTCCGTGCTGACAGCAGGGGGAACGTTTTTTCGCGAAATAAGGTCACTACTAGAAAAAGGCTTACTAGTGGTGCACCAGTTTTGCCTACTAATGGCGCACTACTGGTGCGCCACTAGCACCACGCCACTAGTATTTTTTACTAATGGCGCACGGCTGGTGCGCCATTAGTATCTGGTATACTAATGGCGCACCAGGCAGTGCGCCATTAGTATAGGCCACGGTGCGCCATTAGTATGCCTCCCAGGGGGCCATATATACCCATGTGCTTTGCCATACTAATGGCGCACTGCGGGGTGATGCGCCATTAGTATCCTTCGGCATACTAATGGCGCACTGCTGGGTGATGCGCCATTAGTATCCTCTGGCATACTAATGGCGCACTGCGGTGTGATGCGCCATTAGTATCCTTTGGCATACTAATGGCGCACGTTGGTGTGATGCGCCATTAGTATGTATATTAGGGATAATTTTTTTTCTTTTCTGATTTTTGCACAGATTACAAAATATATTATTGGACAGAATATAAGCAGCACCACACAGCAACAGCAGATTCATCGAATACAATAGAAGATTAGTCTCCGAATACAATTCATCATATTAGTCTCCGAATTCAGAAGACCGAACAAAGATAGAACATTACAAGTCTCGAGACCGCGAGTAGCGAGTTTGTCTTCACATTACAAGTCGATATCGATCATCTAAACTACCATCACATAGAAGAGAGCTGCGGTCATCACGATGAGCATCATCGCGATGAAACTGGTCTTCATCCGGTTCCTCCAACGCTCCCTCCTCTCTCCCGCTAGATAGCGCGCATATCTAGATTCCGCCTCCGCCCTAGTGGTGTACCCTTTGTAACTGTTACCGCTGAAACGGTGAACCTGTCTCCGACACTCCTCCCAGTCGTCGTAGACTCCGGGAACCTTACCCTTGTACACGACATACGACGACATCTCTATGCACTAGCCAAACAACAGACAATACATAAGCAATATATAAGTATGCAACAAAAGGATCGGAAGAGAAAAGCAAGACATTAATAGCACGATTCATGGTCCTACTAACAAATAGCATCGATTACATCTAAGTTGAACGACTGTCCAAACCAAAGAGACATACAAGTTCATTAAAGTTTAATTACAACATGAGCTAATCAATGTTTCAGAACTACACATAGCATCACTACTTTCGACTCGACTCATGGGACCGGAGCGTGGATGAAGCCGCCGTCTGTCGTGATGGTCATGAAGTCGCGGGCGTTGTCAGCCTGCATTTGTAGCGTTGTGTCTATCTCACTGTTGGACGGTTGAAATTTGAGGTAGAACTGCCCCGAGGTACGAAGGACATCTTGATGGATGATTTCTGCAAACTCCGACTGGATGCGAAAGAATTCTTGTCGGATGACCGCGTCCTGGATTGCCGCCAAGCTTGCGGCCCAATCTTTGAGATTATTTGGTAGCAGAAGGTGATTATGGTCCCGCACGATCGCCCGCATGTGATGGAGGGCGTAGTAGGCATCCTTCTGACCGACAAGCGGCTGCTTGACGCAGGGGAACGTCGTATTGTGGGTGAACACGTGCCTGCCGTACCTACGAACTGGCCTCTTAAAGGTGCCTCCAGATGCGGCGTAGCCGGGGAGAGCATCATCAAGAACTTTCTTGATATTTGTGTAGTCTATCTTGGAGTCACGGTCCGGGTCGAAATACGTGGCCATGGAATATTTCGGGCTTAAGAGGATGAGTGTGCAATGTGTGTCATTGCACAGAACACGGAATGTTAGAAAAAAAAGAATGATCGAAATCTAAGAAATCATATGTTACGCGGCGGTTAGGAGATGACTTACTCGGGAAAGTAAGGCACGAGGAAGTTATCCTTATCTGGGTTTGCCAGAATGACGCCTTCGAGGTGTGAACTCGCGACTTGCCGGTCCCCAGCGCTGCCCAAGATCTTGGCACGCATGTAGAAGGGGTCGACTATCACAATGTCCGGGGTCTTGTCTCTAATGATCCGCATCTCCATACTCAACGAAAACAGCCGAACGAAGGTGTAGTGCAGCGGATGAAGGTTAAGCATAGCAAAGATGTCATCAAACTGCAGGACGATCGTACCCCCGACGGCGCTATCCACAAAGCCCTTGCCCTCTGGCACCTTGGCCACGAAAACCGGGTATGCCACATCATTCTCTCTGAGACGCCGCTTCTCCAAAGAAAGAACACTGTCATGCAGACTCCGCATAACACCGGTTGCAGCATTGAGCATATTGTCGGTAGCATCAGCCTACCCGCCACATGCACCCTCCTCGAGATATCCTTAGGTGAAGGTGGCCCGTCCTGAGCACGGATCGTACTCGGTGCCGGCTGGCTCGCACTGGCGCCCTTGTTAGTCTTTCGTTTCCGTCCCTTCTTCTTGATCTGCTGTAATGGGATCGAGTTCTGCTCACAGACCGCCTTCTTGAGCATGTTGGGGCTGATAATATTTGGCACCTCAGCTATCTGAGGCTCGGTGAAGGCGGCAGCTGGAGGCGTCTCCTGAGAACTGAACGCCAAACGACGTTGTTGCAATTGGGTTTCTCCGCCGTACCAGCTAGATCGCGGTCGTCTTTTTCAGGGTTGGGTTCTTGAGAAGGAGGCCCGCAGAACTCGTCACCGTACCCATGTTCGGCAAAGTACTTATCGACGTTGGAAAATGTACCGCCGTCGTTGTCGTCGTCGTCCGGATCCTATGCCATATGCATGTCCAGATCCTGTGCCATAGGGATGTCCGGCATGTCCGGTAGCGTTGCGGCGTTCTTGCCATGGCTTGGCACTGGCACGACTGGCGGTCTTGTCTGTGGGGTGGTGTCCCCCGCCCCCAAACGAATCTGGCTCTTCGGCCAAAGCAGGGGCTAGCTTACACAGGCGCTGAGGGTCATCACATCATCTTCGTCGGCCCCAGCGGATCGAATCAGAGGTAACAACTCGTCGCAGCCTGGCAGCACCCGAACTAGTTCAACCCTATACAAGGTGGGTGGCATCGGATTACCGTGGAACACGCGGTTGCCCGGTTGAACGATTCTGCCCTTGGCGACATCGACCAACTCGCCACCCACGAAGTGCAGGAGAGTGCAAGGAACATCGGTGGCACCCTGCGAAAACATGTGGGGCGTCAGGGATGCCCAGTGAAAGGCAAGGAGATGAAGTCATCAGCCGAGAGGCTTAGTTACCGTGATGCCGTCAAGCTCGGCTAATGTCGAGGCACCGCCAACGGCGGGCGTGCGCGTGCAACTGACGAAGGGGCCGCTTGCTGGCGAGGTGCCGGCCGGCGTACACCCGGGTGCATTAAGCTCCAATGCCCGTGCCGGCACCGGAGACACGAATACCGCCTCCGCCGGAGGCACCAATGGCGCCGCCTGCGCGTTGTGCGAGTTGCTGGCCGTGAAGCTGGGAACCGGGGGAGGCCCCTGTTGGCCGCCCGCAATCCACGTCGTCAGCCCCTGAATCAAGGTAGGCACAATGGCGGTGAGCGTCGTTCCCAGTTGTTGTTGCACTTGCTCTTGGACAATCTCCGGAATCCGCGCCACTTGTGCCTTGAGTTCTTGAACCTCGCGCGACTGGCTTTCCGAGCTGGTCTTTTTCTCCTTTTGCCCACCAGCGGTATAGTATGACGACCATTTTGTGGACAAGCCTTTGCCGGCCACACGACCAGCTGACGACGGCTTACTGAGCTTATCCTTGTTTTTCATTACGTTCAACGCCCTATTTAAAGGGGTGTCAAAAGGGGAGCTCTGAGACGACCCCGCGCTACTGCTTTCAGCCTCCTACGGAAGGAATGTGAACCATTTAGAAATTTGGCTTCATTAATTAGAATGCAACCATATGGAGCTAATTACGCGGGGGTGTATTCCTTACCAGAACAAGCTCAAGCGCCCTGGTCTTCGGATCCGTGGTAAGCTCCTTTGTTACCGGGTCCTCCTTGTACCGGGCCCTGACAAAGTTCCTGGTCTGCTTGTCACGTAATTTCTCGAAGCGGGGCGGTAGGCCTTGCTCGGCACGCTCCGCGTCCTCCTTGTCCCATATAGGCTCCGCCACTCTATAACCGCCGGGACCGAGTTGGTGGACCCCTAAGTTCAACTCCCGCATTTCTTTCCCCCACTGACTTGATTCGGAGGTTGCGCTGCTCTCGCACTTGATCTTGAACTCCTTGTAGTCATCTTCGCTCATCAAAGGATATTTCGCCTTGATCTTGTCATAACTATCACCTTTTTCAATCATTGCCTTCACCGTGCTTCTCCATGTAGACAGGGCCGTGCTCATCCTCGTGAGGGCGGCACTGTTCACTTTATTCCCTGAGAGGCGTGTGTTTGCAAACTCAGCGGGGAACTTGTATCGTTCGTGCAGCTTTGTGAAGAGGAGGCTGCGCAAATTCCCTCGGTCCTTATGCCTTAGGTTCTCGGTGTTAATCGAGACGGTGCTCCGGAGAATGCACCCGAGCTGAACCGAGTACCCCTTGACTACATGTTTGGGCGCCGTTGGATGCCCGTCGAAGTTCACGTAAATTCCTCCTTGACGGTGCCGAGCACGTTCGGGCGCCGGTCCTTCCGTTGCCTCTTCGGTTGGCTGCCATTTGTGCGTGCGCCGCCATCATCAGTGGTGGCATCCTCGGCGGCACCATCAGTGGTGTCATCCCCGACGCCACTAGGGGTTGTGTAGTCAGGATCGGTGTCTTTCGCGGCGTCCTCATAGCGGTGAGGTTCTTCCTCCATCTCCTGGGACAGCTCCCAGAATTGCTTGCCGCCCGAACCGCCGGCCTCATCGTTGTGGACCATGTTTCGCTCTAAATAGGAAAAAAGTTTGGTCAAAAAGTTGGTTATTGTCAAGGAACAAGATCATGGTCTCATCATTTAGGTTTTGTTGACACCGAGGCATCCTAAAAGCTAAGCTTTTATCATTTAGGGTTTGTCGACGCCGAGGCACCCTAAAAGCCTAAGCGTACATCATTTAGGTTCTCATCGACACCGAGGCACCCTATAAAAGCCTATGTTGGGTTTATCATCTAGGGTTTATCGATGCTAAGGAGAATTCTAAGTTGGGCCTAATCACTTGGCTCTATTGCCACCTATGGTTTAATGCAGCAAGAATGGCGGGGCAGTTGACCCTACTTAACTAAGTACTAAGATACCCCGGCCCATGCATTAGTCGCAAGTACCCCATATGTCCTATTTTTAGCAAAGTCATGCTAAAATTCACAGAAAATATCAGCATGACCTTTGCTGAAAATAGGACATATGGAGTACCCGAATTTGCCGGAACGGAAGTTAATCGACATTCCAGCAAACTCAAGGGCCTCTCGGGGTACCTGCAAATTCATCACGACACAATGGTCGGAGCCAAAACCCAGCAAACTAGCAAAGTTACTGACGTGTTTACAGAAATTGTTTTCTGTAAAAGATGATCATCATCTTTGCAAGTCTTTCTCAATGTGATCACAAGTAATTCAGAAGCATCACAATAAAGCAACACGCTGCACTAGCCTAAAAACAAGTGAAGTTTCACCCATATAAGAACAACTTTATAAAATCAGAGAAGTTGCTAAATTTTTTGTATCCTTCATACACACAGGAGTACAATGCTTTATAATGTTCCATCATCATTACAGAAATCCAAGAAACACATGGTCTTGAGGATATTCTTTATGACTGATTATTTCAGTTTTACATGCAGATTTTGACCAAAAAACACATGGTCTTTTTAACAGTTTTCTGTTTGGACAGAATACTGAAAACTACAGTTTGGACAGAATTCCTAACACTTTGGTCTTCTAGTTACAAAATAAAACTGACATAATTCTAGATGCCATAACTGAATTTTTTTACAGTAGCTCAAGTTTTTGACAGTAGCTCCTCACTGTCTGTCGCCTGCAACACTTTTTATGCTAGTAGCTCAAGTTTGTGCCATTGGAGCAAATATTTCTCACCTTGGAGGTGTTGCTGCTGCTGCACTGTCTGGACTTCACTTCCTTTACCTCCTCGGAAACCTGAAATATGCAGATGTTAGAAAGGTTCTAATTTGTATATGATGATTCTAAGAAAAGGGAAAAGGAGTATCAAGAACAGATTCACATGTCTGGCTGTTAGCCATTACAAACTTAAATTTATCTATTTCTGTATCTCACAAACTATCATAAATGAATAATAGTATTATAGTCCAGCTATTCCATGGAATAATGGGCTTAAGATTAATGAACCAACAGATGCCCTAATGGAAGTAATAACAACATGACAGCAAACAACCAACAAACATGATGGGCAGGCCAAATACTCATGTCACTTCCATTAGGGCATCATCTTCCTACAACTACTCATCTTCAGAACCAAACAGCAGCAAAAACAGAACCAAACTACTATC
Source organism: Triticum aestivum (assembly GCF_018294505.1). Taxonomy (NCBI): domain Eukaryota; kingdom Viridiplantae; phylum Streptophyta; class Magnoliopsida; order Poales; family Poaceae; genus Triticum; species Triticum aestivum. The sequence continues at coordinate 110,172,414 of NC_057814.1, read as the reverse complement.
CATCCATCTAGCAAGCAACTAGCACAACTCATCCATCCATCCATCAAGCATCATATACCTAACTAACATCAACATACATACATCTATCTAACATCCATTGATCCGTGTAACTAGCAGCATGAACAAGAGAGGAACAGGGAACAGTGACATGGACAAGAAGCATAGAGGCAAGGAAGAGAGGCTCACCCCAGGCCGTGGTCGAAGGAGAGCAGCCGCTGGCCACGCGCAGGAAGAGACGGCGGGAGGTGGCGCCGAGGGTCACGGCACCGTCCTTGGCTCGCCGGCTGCTGCGGAGGTGACCGGTGGCGGAGGACGGCAGGGGCAGGCGGGGTGTGGGCACGTCGGGGCTGCGCTCGCCGGCTGCTGCAGGGGCCGGAGGAGGCCCTCGCTCGTCCGAGGGAGGAGGAGAGGAGAGGAGCGCTCGGCCGATCTCGTTCGGGGGGCGCGGGGGCGGCGGGGGTGGAGTCCCGCGGGGGTCGGGGCGGCGGCGTCGGGGCAGCGCAAGACCACAGCGGCGGCGGCGTCGCCGACGGCGTGCAGGCGCGGCGGACGGAGGGGGCGGCGGCGTACGGTTGGGGTCGAGTGGGGGATCTGGCGAGGGAGGGAGGGAGGCCACAGTGCGAGGGGAATAGGTGGAGTGCGGGATGTCTATCTAATGGCGCACCTCCCCCAAGTGCGCCATAAGTACGACGATAGCAATGGCACACCTCACCCTGGTGCGCCATTAGAAATTACTAGCCCGACTGGTCAGGTTATATTCCACCTAACCCTATCTCCATCAGAACACGCCCACTAGCCCAACTGGTCAGCACGCAGCACACACACTAGGAGGTCTTGGGTTCGATTCCCAGGCTCCCCAATTTTTTGTTTTTATGCATTTAAAATGCTGTTTGATATTTATTTGTGTCTAAATATGTTCAAACTTGTTTAAATCATAACAGTAATATTTTTTTATAAAAACAGTAATAATTTTTTAAAAAATATCATCAAATTTATTATTTGAAAATATCATCAAATTTATTATTTGAAAATATCATCAAATTTGTTATTTGAAAATATAATCAAGTTTGTTTTTTTTTGCAATTTTAGTTGCATTCATTTATGACGGTGGAGCGGGCCGGGGAGGGTGCAGCGGAGAGGGTGCGGGGGGTGCTCGGCGGCGGTGGAGCAGGGGAGGGTGCGGTGGGTCGTCGGCGGCGGTGGAGTGGGGGAGGATGCGGGGGATCGGCGGCGGCGGCCGGTGGAGCGGGGGAGATGGTGCGGGGGGTGCTCGGCGGCGAGGGGGACCGGATCTGGCGAGGTGGGATAGCGATCGAGATGGAGGGGGATCGAGATCGAGTGTCCATGAAATTTAAAAACATTCATGAGTTCAAAAAGTGCCCATGAAATACAATCGAGAAATGAAGACTACAATTTAAATATAATCGATCTTAGCTAGCTATCTGTTCACAATCTTCTTGCCCTTATTTTTCGTAAATGGAGTTCTTCTCTTGAACGGACGTCCTTTAGGTAGGGTGGTCCTGCTTCTTCTTGTGGTGTATGCTGATACTTCATCGTCGTCGTCATGTTCCATCTTCGGGTCGCCGTACTTGTCGAAGTCTTGCTCATTGGCGACTCCATCCATTCCGATGATCTTCCTTTTACCTCTCGTCACGACAACACGACTCGGCTTTGGCGGGTCGGTAATGAAGAAGCATTGGTCCACTTGGGAAGCCAGTACCCATGGCTCATTTTTCGCGGTGACGTTCGCGCCTGCGGTCTTGGATTTGGCTTCGGGTATAACCATGGTGGTGAAATACCGGTCTTCTTTTATGACGCTCTTGGCCCATCTGACACGGAACATCGGGACCTTCTCTCCAGCGTAGCTCAGCTCCCAGATCTCCTCGATCCTTCTGTAGTATCTGTCCTTGTCGTTACCGGTGTAGGATTCCATCGTTACCCCGGAGTTCTGATAACCATCGCTCTTCATGTCCTTGTCCTCGGTGTAGAATGTGTAGCCGTTGATATCGTACGCCTCATACGTCATTAGGTTGTGCTCGGCGCCCTGTGACAAGGCGAATATGAGTTGTTCTTCCGCGGAAGAATCCTCATGTAAAGGGTACGACAGAAGCTTCTGCTTGAACCAACACGTGAAACATGAGTTGTGCTCTTTGATTATATCTCCGTCTGTCCTCTGTTGGCCTCGGTCATTGTACGTCTTCTCAATAAACGTTTTGTGCTCTACCACCCAAGGATCGACCACGTCTATGTGTTATAACGCGACTAGGTTTGCTCTTTCAAAGTCGGCGAGTCGACCATCGAAGTCGACATGCATTTCGCGGCGACCCTCACGGTGACCCCATCCAGCGAGCCTGCCGAGGTGCCTGTTGACGGGCAGACCAACGGGGTTCTCGATGCCTAGATAATTCGTGCAGTAGGAGATGCACTCTTCGGTTAGAAAGCCCCTGGCTATGCTTCCCTCTGGATGTGACATGTTGCGAACGTATCCTTTGATGACACCATTCATCCTTTCGAACGGCATCATGCTGTGCAGGAACATCGGCCCGAGTTGGATGATATCCTCCACGATATGGACCAGCAGATGCACCATAACGTCGAAGAATGCGGGCGGGAAGTACATCTCAAGCTCGCATAGTATCACCACGATCTCTTCCTGTAGCCTTCTGAGTTGCCTCACGCCAACCGACTTCCGAGAGATGACGTCGAAAAAGTTGCATAGGCCAAATAGCGTTTCACGGACGTGCGCGTCCATGATCCCACGGATTGCAACTGGAAGTATCTGCGTCATCAGCACGTGACAGTCGTGAGACTTCATCCCACTGAACTTCTGCTTCGCTGAGTCTAGGTATCTGCTTATCTTCCCCGCGTAACCGTAAGGAAGTTTTACTCCTACGAGGCAGGTGAAAAACTGATCGATCTCCTCCTGACTTAGAGTGAAGCACGCGGGAGGGAAGTCATTTCCGGTCTTCTTCGCCTTTTTGCCTTTGCAACGACTTTCCGTGTCCTGCTTCGCCTCATCATCATCATCATCATTAGCGTGAAGCTCCTCCCCGATGCCCATTGATTTCAAGTCTGCCCTTGCTTTCGGCCCATCTTTGGTCCTCTCTGGCATGTTGAGCAGGGTACCAAGCAGACTCTCGCACACGTTCTTCGTGATATGCATGACATCAAGGCTGTGAGGCACACGGTGGATCTTCCAGTACGACAAGTCCCAGAAAACAGACCTCGTTTTCCATACCTTCAGCTGTGGCTCTGGCGCCTTAAGCTTTCGCTTCTTTCCTAGCTCTGGTGCCTTAAGCTTTCGCTTCTTTCCTGGCTCTGGCGCCTTTTGCTTCTTTCCCGGCAGTGGGCAATCTTTCCAATTTTTGAACAACTCGTCTATTTCCTCGCCGCTCCTCGTACGCGGGCGTCTTCGGGGTTGGGTTTCACCATCGAACAGATCCTTGTGTTTCCTCCACGGGTCATCGTCGCGAAGCCACCTTCGATGTCCCATGAACACGGTTTTCGAAGACCCGGGATCTCTATCTAGCTGGCGATACGTTGTGTCATCCATGCACCTGACGCATCCAGAAAATCCGTGGACCACCTGCCCCGCGAGATATCTGTAACCGAGATAGTCGTGCACCGTCATGAGCAGTGCGGCTCTCATAGGGAAATATTCTTTCTCTGCGGCGTCCCACGTATTGGCTGGCGTTTTCCACAGCGTGTCTAGCTCCTCTTTCAGCAGCCCCAGATACAGATTGATGTCGTTCCCTGGTTGTTTCGGCCCTTCAATTAGCATACTCATGTGAATGTACTTCCTCTTCATGCACAACCAGGGGGGAAGGTTGTACATCCACACAAACACAGGCCCTTCAATTAGGGTGACTCAGCATCTTGTCTTTTTTATTTATCTCCGGATCATTTGCGTCATCTTCTCGCTTCTTCTCCTCCCTATCCGCGTGCCAACGCAGGAGCTTTGCAACCTTAGGGTCCGCGAAATACCGCTGCAGACGAGGAGTGATCGGAAAGTACCACACCACTTTTCGAGGAGCTTTCTTCCTCTTCTTGTATCGAGTGACGCCGCACACTGGACATATGGTAGACTCCGCGTGCTCGTCCCGATAAATGATGCAATTGTTCATGCACACATGGTATTTCACGTGCGGTAAATCCAGAGGACACACGATTTTCTTCGCCTCCTCGAAACTGGTCGGGCACTTGTTCCCCTTGGGAAGACGTTTGTGCCAGAATGACATGTTCTCGTCGAAGCAGGCGTCGGTCATTTTGTGTTTTACCTTCATCTCCAGAGCCATGAGCGTTACTTTCAGGCGGGTATCCTCGGGCCTGCATCCTTCATACAATGGAGTAACCGCATCTATCTCCAGTTGATCCAGCTTGGCTTTCTCTCGGGCGGCAGCTCTTGCGTTATCCGTCTGCTTGAGAAGCAGCTCTTGAATATGAGGGTCCTGCACCCAGCCCATCGATGGTCCATCGTCGTCTGCTCCACTGGCATCTTCATCTTCATGATCATGCCCTTCGTCTGCTCCCACATCTTCCTCATCATCATGTCCGACATCTTCTACATGATGACTGTGTACAGCATCACCGTCGTGATCATGTCCTGGAGATTCTTCGTCTTCTCGCCCGCCCGAGCCGCTCGTGGTTGTCTTGCTGCCCGTCCTCATTTCTTGCCCGACCCCCATGGATGACTTCATAGTCATCTTCATCACCTTGCCACCGATAGCCATCCATGAAACCACGCAAGAGCAGGTGGTCCCGCACCTGCCTGGAATCCGGGTCCGCAATAAGGCTCTTCAGCTTGCATCTTCGACACGGACATCTTATCTCCGTCTCGTTCTTTTCAAGCATCTCGGCCTTCGTGGAGCTCAAAAACCTATTCACGATGCCTTCGGTCATCGTGCGGACCATGGTCGCCTGCGGGGTAGAGCAAAACGATATTTTAGAACCAAGAAAAAATTTGGCATGACTTTCCCTAAAAATAGGACCAAAAAGAATGCATAGTGCCAAAATTATCGCCGAAACGGAAATGAATCAACATTCCGGCAAAATATTGGCAACTATCGCATTTCAAATACCGGTACCTGCAAACACAAACATATATGCAACACCACAAACATATGGAACACCACAAACATACATAGATCTAGCTAGGACATAAAAAGTGCATGTGCACGTTGTTGGAGGGAGAACAACATAAAGATAGCTTCCCCCTTACTTACCTATCAAAAAGGGGTTTAACCACTTAATTTGGATGAATTTATGGTGCAAATGAGGTGAGGAGGAGGAGGCAGCCGAGACAAGCTTGGAGGAGGAGGAGGAGAGAATGAAGTGGGGAAAGTGAGTGGGTAGGTGTGGCTGTCCAAAATATCTAGCTCGTCCCAGGTTACTAATGGCGCACCACCACCTAATGCGCCATTAGTAACCCTGGTTACTAATGGCGCACCTGCTGGTGGTGCGCCATTAGTAGTTTTGCAAAAAAAAAAGACACTAATGGCGCACCAGGGAACAGTGCGCCATTACTAGCTTAAACTAGTAATGGCGCACTGTCCCCAGGTGCGCCATTAGTAGTTTTGCAAAAAAGTAAAAAATAAAAAAATATTGTAGTGGCGCACTATGTGGCTGGTGCGCCATTACTAGTTAGAACTAGTAATGGCGCACTGTGCCCTGGTGCGCCATTAGTATGTCTGGAAAAAAAATTTGTTACTAATGGCGCACCGTGTGTCTGGTGCGCCATTAGTGTATTTCACACTAATGGCGCACCAGCACATGGTGCGCCACTGCTACATAGCAATGGCGCACCACATGTCTGGTGCGCCATTAGTGGCCATTCCATCTATAGCCCTTTTCCTAGTAGTGGGTGGCCCGTCCAGTGGGTCCCAGCAGTCAGGGGGGAAACGTTTTTTCCGCGAAATAAGGTGGCCCGTCTGGTGGGTCTCCGCTATCAGGTGGAGGAATAATTATTTTGCGCGTAATAAAGAGGCACTTCCTTGCGGCCGCCGTGGACCCAGCTGTCAGCCTCTCCACGTACAGTACTCTTCCGATGGAAGTCGGTCGTTGACCATGTTGACCACGCCGCACCGAGAGCACCAGGGCGGTGGACGACAGCGAGGCCTAGGAAGGGGACGACGCGGAGCCGGGGAAGACACAACAGTGGAAGCCCGCGCGGAGAGGAGTACGAGGGTTCACTGGTTCGGCTGCGGTGTGAGGTTGCCGTCGCCGCAGAATAACAGGGGGTGTGGGTGAGTGGAGGGATGGCCTGGCCAGCGGTGGGAGTAGTATGGGGGCGATGAGGCCTCCGCGGCAGCACAGCCGGCCACGGGAGGCAGGAGCAGGCGGCACGACCGGCGCTGCTTTGGGCGGCTGGAGCAAGAAGACCAGAGGTTGAAGAAGCACTACGGCCGTTGGATGGACATCGTACGGTCACTGAAGCTAGAATCGTTTATATTGACTAAGTTGACAAAGCCCTTGGTACGCTCCAACTTAGTAGGCCCACAGGTCAGCCTCCGAAACGGTGCGCCCCAGATGTCAGGGGGAGGAATCATTTTTTGGGCGGCCAAAGTTAAGAATATCCGAGATTGAAGAAGAAGCACGACATCCGTTGGATAGACATCCAACGGCCACTGCTGCTAGAACCGTGTGTTGACTATAATAAGTTGACAAAGCCTTGCATACGCGTCAACTTATTTTTTTAGGGGACGCGTCACTTAGTAGGCCCACAAGTGTGTGGCAGAGAACTTATAGCCCATTTGCATTTTGTAAGAATGTACAGCCCATTTTTGAATTCTAATGGAATTTACAACAGCCCATTTACAGTTTGTTAAAAGTACAGCCCATTTTCTAGCTAGGACAACGATTAATAATTTCAACCAACCGTTGAAGACAGAATTCAATAAAATTTCCCACATTTTGATGGGATCCGAAATATTTTTATCCCAAAATTTCTAGTCAGATTAAATATAAATTTGTATTACGTAAAAATCCAACGAAACATTGCGCGTGCAACAATGAAAATTTAAGATTTTCAAAATCCATAAATAATATTTTATAAACTAATTTCGTGTTTGGTGCATTTTTTTATAGTTACTGCCCATTTTTTATAATTACATCCCATTTTCCTGTTAAGCCTAATGCATCCCTCCTAGCAAAGATTTGCAGCCCAGCGGGGCGGAGAATAACAAGTTGACCTTGCCTGGGTATTCCTCAAAAAGACGTATAGCTGGGCTAGCCATTTTCATCTTGAAAAAATTAGTATCTGGGCTGGATATCTGGCCTAGGCTAGACGGGCCACAGCCCGCCCAGTTAATACCCTGCTCTCCTCTGAACAACAACGAAATCATCGCCAAGAAAAACTCTGCAGTGCTCACGCCTCAAAAACACAAATACTGCTCGAGCTGCTTGGTCCCAGCTGTCGGCCGCACCTTGTGCAATTCTCTCGTTTATATTGACTACATAGGTTGACAATGGTGTGGGACCGTGATGTCAGGAAACTAGGAGAAAGCAAAAAAAATATAGTTGTACATAATAAGGAGGCACTTGCGTACGTACGGCTATGGCCCTAGTGGGTCCCTAGTGTCATCCAGTCAAAATAAAGTCATCTCCTGAATCCTCATGTTCGTTGACGATGTTAACAATGCTCGGCGCCACGGCGAGCGCAACAACTCGAAGGACAACGGAGAGGGCCTCGCGGGCCCTACGGATGGTCTGATACAGCGCCCGCTGCTCATTCAGGAAGCCAGGATCATCGGACACCTATGAGCACCTTCGAGAAACTGAGATGACATGAAACGGTAAGGCTGCGCTTGGGAGCTCTGGTTTATTTCAAACCTGTATTAACATACAAGTGTAATTTACTCGTCATCGGAAACAACGAGTAAAATACATGCGTAATGAAACCGAGGGCCCGAGGTCTGTAAGTAAAACCGACGGGTTACGCGTGTAATTTGAGAGACCAGTGTATATTTTACGAGCACTGCTATATGGACGACATTACCAGACGATACATGAACGACGTGCGTATCATGCCATCCATGGGCAAGGCTGAAACAGCAACTAACGGCTGGATTAGCAATTGTCCGAGTGTCGTTCAGCGTTTTTATCGTGTGTGAAGTACTTCCGATATTTTACTAGTCGAAATCGACCAACCAAGCGCCTTCGCCCGAGACCATCTGCTTTAATTTACAAGCGTCAGTTTTACAAGCGGTTTTGGTTGGAAAACGACGATCCAATCACGGCCTAATATCATGAGTTGGTCGGAAGATCATATGGTTTCATGTCTAACCTACCCGACTTGTCGTATAGGCTATGAATGAAACATCAGACGATGAACTTCTTAAGCACGGAAACAACAGAAGAGGATGATCTTCTTAACAAGCAAATCACTGGCATTAGATCGACATGCAAAACAATACGAAGCATTATTCTCAGGAGGCACGGTGAACAGCTCGTGATGCCGCATGCCACAACATTCCAAGCTCAACTTTGCAATCAAACACAAGGCCTGGCATTACATAGACAATATTCAGAACAAACTCTTAACACAGGAATATCTCAGCAGAGTAACTATTTACTTCTAAACTGAACACAGGAATAGGAAAAAACACTCGACGCTGCTCACAGCAAGGGCGTCCCACTCAAAAATATCAAATGCATGTCTTCTGGCTAACATCAATGAGCAAATTTTGACAAGGTTTTCCAATTCCAATATATTAAACTAACGTCTTCTTGCTAACATCAATGATTAAACTTTGACAAGCTTTTCCCATTCAAAATATGTAATGCCTATGATCGTGGAGTCCTGTCGTAGCTTCTTGTACTTGTTTGGGCACTTTTTGCCCAGGGCACTCCACGTGTTGTTAAATTGCCAATGGTCTCTGCAGACTAGTCATGTCACCGGTGTCTAATAATACTCTGTAAAGCTTCTCGGTCATTCCTTCTGTAATGTAGCGCAAACAGTGACTGCTTCTTTCTGCAAAGTGGAACGACCAACTGGACCCAGTAACGCAGCAGTTTGCCTTGGACACATTGGCTCCTTTTGTGCAGTTCAACTAAAATCGAAGTTGGAATAAAACCGAGCTTTAATTTTGATATCCTTGTAAGCAACAATAGGTATAAGGGAAACAATTACTGAGAAATAACTGTTGATGACTTGTACTCCCAGAAGAAAAGCACCTATTGATCTACTTTATCTTAATGGGAAACAAAGCAGGAGAGTAGCAATTCTCCATCAGTGTGATTCATTCATATTGACTGAGACATTATCTTAACAATGCCTTGTTTCAACATGTATAAAGAACGACAAAGCAGAAAAGTACCATTCCTAAAACAATGCAACTGATTCATTTTAACAGATACATTATCTTAACAATACCTTGGTTAAACATGTAGAAAGAACTACAAAGCAGGATAGTACCATTCCTAACAAGTGTTGCAGTTTTGAACTAAGATTCAGTAGTTAATTAATTCTGAGAGTGGCATTGCTTAATTTTACCAGCGACATTAGATTAACAAAAAGCATAAATAGTTCCAGGGGAGAGTGGGCGCAACAACAGTATGTGCTTCCATCTACTTATAAAGGGGGTGATGCATAGTTTGTTGTAACAAAGCAACAAGCATCATGTCTGGGTTGGTCCCATTTTTGTTCACTACTTAATGGGAAAAGACAGCAATACAATAGCTTCAATTCAACATTTATTTAAAACAGTACCAATACAAGTAGCACAACATCTCAAAGCACACTGCACAATCATGTGGATGAAGGCCTGTACTGACCTTTCATGAGACGGACAAGATAAAATACGAATCTGCCAACACGAATAGGAAATCCAATCTCGTTTTGTGCAGTTGCACTGAAATCAAGCAAAGTGTTTCGCGTAGCGAAGCAAAATGTCGCAATAGCAACAAGTTGAATAGATATCCCTGTTTAAACAGAGGCAAAAAAGGAATCAATTACTGGCTAATAAAGGAGGATGAAACATGCGGCCACAAAAATGGTAATCCCGCCAATCCCTAACAAGTGTTGCAGTTTTGAAATAAGATTCAGTAGTTAATTCTAAGAGTGGCATCAATTACTGGCTTATAAAGGGGGTGATGCTGAATTTGTTGTAACAAAGCAACAAGCATCATGTCTGGGTTGGTCCCATTTTTGTTCACTACTTAATGGGAAAAGACAACAATAAAATAGCTTCAATTCAACATTTATTTAAAACAGTACCAAAACAAGTAGCACAACATCTCAAAGCACACTACATATCATGTGGTTGAGACCAAGATTTGAAACAACTCGCCACGAAGACTGGAAACAAATCTCGATCTCCTTTTGTGCAGTTCCACCAAAATTAAGCAAAGTCACCGGTGTGACATTCAAGTTGAACTGCACAAAACACTCTTAAAACATAAGTGTTTCGAGTAGCGAAGCAAAATGTCGCAATAGCAACAAGTTGAATCGATAGCCCTATTTTAACAGAGGCAAAAAAGGAAACAATTACTTGACGATAAAGGAGGATGAAACAAACGGTGACAGAAAGAAGCATCTAACTTATCTTGGATGGAAAACAAAGTAGGACAGTAGCATTTCTAAAACGGTTGCATTGATTCATATTAACAGAGACATTCTCTTGAAACAACATTCGTTAAAAAATGTAATTTACTTTTAACAGTAGCATTGCTTCAATTTTCCAGCGGCATTCTTAGATTAACAACAGCAAAATAGCTGTATGGGACATGCCAGCACCATGTGCGTCCACACGTATAAATGGGTGATGCAGAGTATGTAGCCAAGCAGCATATATGCGCTGGTCCCATATTTGTTCTCTTTGAACCTTCTTCCTATGTGAGGGCAGCAAATCTAGTCCTGCACAAACTACTCGACCCCCCAGTTTCTTTCCCTTTTCAACAAAGAGATCGGTTCCTTACAGATGTGTGTACTGGGTTACCCCCTTTTTCCCTTTTCGACCTACAAAGCGGCTGGATAGCCAGTCTATACTACTTTCCGCCCCTCCTTTCCTCATTGAACCACGTCCTAGATTCTTGCTCCAGCCTACCGCACCCTTCTTTCCTCTTTGAACCAAGACCTAGATTCGACTACAGATCGAAAAAGATCCACATGCAGCTAGAGCAACGACGGTTTCAAAGAAACCTATACCTTAGGGTTGTCGGGATGTGGCAAGGCGTGTGGCGGGAGGCTGGATCTACCCACACTACATACGGCAACGAGGAAGAAGGGGTCAGTGGCCCTCCCGCACAGGCGCTGGGTGAAAGAGAACAACGCAGCCGGCAGTGGATTGCCTCCCTCGCCGAAGGCGATAGAGTGAACGCTACACCTCCTCCCCTTCCCGGTGCGACGGGATACGGACGCCTGCTTCACTAGCTGTGAGGGGGGAGAGAGAGACAAGAGGCCAACGCAGTCTTGTTTAGATCTGGTGAAGAGAGGGTGAGAGGCTGTGAATATAGCAAACCCTAGCAAATGAACGCTGAGCCTCCAGCGTGTAACATATATGGAGAGGGTGAGAGAGCGAGACGCGAGAAACTCTATCAAACAAGAGGCTATAATGGAGTAAAAAAAATCTCTCCATAGCAGTGGTTTTAACTAGAATACGCGCGTTCCCGGAAAAAACAAATGAAAACTGGCGGACAATTTTTTAAGGGTCTGTCTAGGACACATCTAGATGTGACATAGTTATGTCACATCTAAGTTGATGTCCACTCTGTTTGTGGTCTATTTTTTCCTAGTTTTTTTTGTTTCTTGTTGCTACATTATGTACTTGTGGGAGCTTAGATGTGATATCCTTAAATAACATCTAGATCTGAATTAGACAAACTGATTTTCTAACGTACCAAGAAAGAAAACTCGATCAAAAACACGCCCCCACTTCTAGGTCGCGAGAGTTGTCGCGCACACACACATAGACATAGACATGCATATCCGTGTTTACGTAAAATTCCATTTCCATCTCCATCTCCATCTCCAATCATATTTGTCCAACTGGCACATTATTTACGTTGTTAATTATATACGCAACAATATTAACGTACAACATCTCTTGTTTGCGCACGTCCGGACCGCTGCCACGGCCGGTCCTGACCAACCCGATCCGTCTTCATCACCCGCGCGTGCTTCCCGCCCGAAACGGTCAGTGCCGCATTCATGCTCGGCCAGAGCGGACGCGACCTCTCACTGGCGCCGGCATTGAAGCGGCGCGCCGGCCGAGAGAGCATCGCCCGCGCCGCTTCCGGGTGCACGCGGCTGCTCCGCGTTCAAAGGTCGCAATAGCCGGCTACAACATGCATGTAAAAAGTTCTTGGGAGTCCGTGCTACAGCTAGCTGTCCTCCCCCAACTCGTCAATCTCTTCCAGTAGTGCTAGTACTCCATGGCGCGATCCATCGACAAGCAGGCGGGAAAGTTATCGTATACTCGATTTGCGGTGCGTGGCATGCCGAGCGACCGTGTGGGGTCGAGCCGTCGAGGAGGGTGAGACACGAACACAACAGACGTGATTTAAACGTTGGTTTTGCTCGATGGCGCGATCCAACGAAATGAAACGTTGGTTTCTCTCCGTTTCCATTTTTTCTTCGGAAAAACGGAAACTTTCCACTCCATTTTCATTCCTATTCCAAGGTTGCCCCGTTACAACATTCCATCAAATACAAAGGAAAACTAACACGCATGCTGATGCATCTCAATGATTCACAGATCATAGCCAATATTACTTCACAACTAAAGAAAAAAGTTGTGAGAGCGTGTACGAAAGAAAAACTACTGATGGGGTCACTACGACTTAAACCCTAAACCCTAAACATGATTTAATTTCCTGGCCAGGTAGAACCCGTCGAAGGAAAGACGGTTGACACCCTCGGATCATATGATGCTTTTGTGCAGTTCCACTAAAATCGACCTGAGCATCCCTGATGGCAAAGATATTGAAGAAGTGTGATTAGAATAATAGTACTGACACTAGTTCATGAGACATAAACTCATCACAAGTAGAAGCCGGTAGAAGTAGAGAAAGATCGACATGGAGATGGAGCTACGGCAGTGGAGCAAGCCGGCTCCAAAAGGAAGATGGACTACCTGGGACGTCGGGCTGTAGCTAGAAGGGCGGTTGGGACGCGGCATCGGCCCATACCGCGGTGACCCCCGATTGGGACGCACCGACTGTGGGTTTTCTCCCTCGCTGATGTCGACCGCGTCTACGCAGAACATTGTTCCCTTCCCCCAGCTGCGGGATCAGGCCCGTCGTTCTATGCTTGTGAAGAGAGCAACCTAAGCAAGCAGGCTTGTAGCTTACGCTCCTGCTAGTGTATATACAGTGGTTTTCTTTTTCTCTCCATATCAACCATTTTATATTGCGTACGTGTCATTCAAGAGTGAAATGATGGTTGCTTCTTCCGACTAACTTACTGTGTGATTTGACTGCTCCTTAGTGGCCCCCTACACGTACTCCCCCTACGTGTATGCAACAGTCACACGTACACATGGACGCAAAAACGCGCGCGACGCCCTAATGCATGCATGTCCGAGCACACGACGGAACACACACGGTCACGCTCAAGTGCTCAACCTACACGTGCATGCACACACATACTTAGTCAGGGTGAGCTAGTGACCGTATAAACACCGGAAAATATATATATTGAGCGCAATGAGCATATTATGAAGTCCACTGACCATATTTTTACAAATATACAGTGACAGACAGTGTATTTATCTCGTTTGAAATTAAGCCATATTAACCGGAGAGGAGGCAGTATGGACTAGCATTACTTTGCTGTGTCCCGTCAACTTGCCGAACGAGGAGAAGGTTGCAGGACGGGAGAAGCTTGCGCTCGGTGGCTTGCAGGACAAGGAGAAACTTTTGACTAATGCAAGCTCTCCCTCGCTCAGGCGGTGGACGTGCAACAGTTAATTCGGTGTCAGATTGCCAGAAGCATACACTATACTACTAGTGCTATTATTGTTCGACTTCCCGAATAGGCGAACAACCAAGCGCAAAGTTTACTAGTACTACTACTATAGTCTATAAAGGTGCGTACTATACTAGTACTAGGAACAGGATGGAGGAGCGTCTGCACTCTTATTATAATTTTAAAATGTGATAAAGCAATCTTCAACACATTTGGTTCTCTTCGAGGGTTCTCGCATGTGATAATGGAAGTTGATTGCATGGAACACTCGCCACAATTCTCGCTTAATTCTGGCTCATATCCTGTTACAAATAGTAGCGCTCGGTAATATTTCCTCTTTTTTTGTTATTCAGCATGTAAACAGGTCAGCAAACCTTGCGGCGCATCTTCGTGCGAACCGTGCTTGCTGCACTTTGAATGTGGCCGAGAGCTGGCTTGATGAAACACCTCGCTTCCTACTTCTTTTTTTGCGGGGTACCTCACTTCCTAGTGACCAGTGTCTTGGCTGATCGTCCTAAGAATGCTTATATATGAATAAAGCTTTCTCATTTACCCGCAAAAAAGATTAAGCCATATTAACCGGAAAGGAGGGAGTATGGACTAGCACTACTTTTTGGTGTGTCCGGTCAACTCGCAGAACGAGGAGAAGCTTGCAGGACAAGGTGAAGCTCGCTTACGCCTTTTGACTAATGCAACCTACCCTCGGTGGACATGCATCAGTCCATTCGGTGTCAGATTGTCAAAGGCATACACTGTAGTACCCAACATGCGGAGTGCCATCATTGTTCGACTTCACGAAGAGGCGAAGAGCCAAGCGCAGTAGTACGAGTAGTACTACTACTAGAACCGCATGGTGGAGCGTCTGTACTCTTATTTTTTTGATCTCTGATAAAGTACACGTTTATTCCGGAGAAGGGCGGAAAACGGCAGCCCAACATGTAATGAATGATATCGATCAACCAACCATGCTCGAATATATCTTGGCCTCCGTGCGAGCCCGTCTGTGTGTTCTCGCTCCTCGTCTCTCTCAAGGAACGGCGGGTTGGCTCTTTGCCGTCAATTGAGATCGGTTTGCTCACACTCCTGTCCCACATGTCAGTGATATGCCAAGAGGAGGTGCGTTGACCGACTGGCCATACGCGTACTTGGTTTGCACCTTCATACTACTCCTCCCTCCGTCATAGTTTACAGGGCGCGCTTCATTATGATGCATTTCTCTCAATGCATTTCCACCACCAGAGAGACTTTAGACGCGTTTGGTTTAATGCTCAATTAATTAGGGCGTGGTAACCGCAATCAAGTCCACAATTTTCTCTCCATGTACTGTACTACTACGGAGTGGAGTAAGTGCATGCATGTGTGTACCCGGGGTGGAAGCACTTCATGCATGTGTGTACGCATTATTCCCTCTAGTAATAGACGCCGTGCTATAACTACCAATGCTATTTTTCAGGCCGATCGCTAGTCGCCTTGGTCCCATAGATTTTTTTTCTTTTTTCTGAAGCGCGCTGTATAAACAGTGACGGATGGAGTAGTATGAGTGGATTCAAAGAAGAGCATATTGATGGTTGCTTCTTCAGAGCAACTTACAGTGGGAAATGTGGGGCTTATGATTTGACTGCTCATTACTCACTATTAATGCGGCGCAACGACCGGGCTGAGTCTCCCATGTGGTTGTGAATTACCCCCTCGGTTCTTAAATATACTCTGGAGTATTTGTCTTTCTAGAGATTTCAACGAGTGACTACTCAAATATTTGTATTTTTAGAGATTTCAAATGGACTGGCACATACGGATGTATATAGACATATTTTAGAGTGTAGATTCACTCATTTTGCTCTGTATGTAGTCACTTGTTGAAATCTCTAGAAAGACGAATAGAATATTTAGGAACGGAGGGAGTACACATACGAAGCAAAATGAGTGAATCTACACTCTAAAATATGCCCGTTTGAAATTTGTAAAAGGACAAATATTTAGGAACGAAGGAGTATAATTTTGTGCATGGCACATGGACCCGGATGATGAAGAGGCTTCTGGCAATGCTATCAAGCTTCCATCACTTGTTTACATAATTGACGTACTATACAAATAATTTTCCAGCGACATGAAATTGTACAATGGTGTGAGCTTTCAGCTTTTGTTTCGCGTGTCTTGCCATCGATGCTCTTTCGGAAACAATAAAAAACTAGCTTCCTTGCTAATGCATGTCAATTATTAGCAGATCAGAGCTAATAATTACATCACAACTGAAGACAGAGTTGTGAGAAGGTGTTAAATTAAAATTGATCCATGGTTTCATTGGCAGCAACGTCCCCCCAGCTCTGTCTAAATCAACAAGGCATGTTGGGAAAAAAGTAGCTGTCTGGAGCATGCAACATTCCGATCATTTTTTGCAGTTCCACTAAAATAGAGCTGAGCGTCCCTGTTCCAAAGATATTAAGTGTGATTACGATAATAGAGGACTGCTGATGAAACAATAAACACAAATAGAAGCCGGTCACCTTTGCAGTCTCTCTTAAGACTAACTAGTTGGCGAAGATTAGGCTTGGAGTTGGATGAGGAGGATAGAGCAAAACCAATCTCCCTTTGTGCAGTCGCACTGAAATGTAGAGACATTGCCCGTGTGACATTTTAGTACAACTACACAAAACACTCTTAAGAAAAAAAGTGATTTGTGCAGTTCACCAAAAGGTAGCAATAGCAACGAGTAGAAAGGAAACAATTACTGGCCAATAACAGTTGATGACACATGCGACGACAAAAAAGAAGCATATTCCTTGTCCTAAGGGAAGATAACAACACGGTTGTGTTTGTCTAAAACGGTGTGAGGGCGAGAATGCAATATGGAAAGTACGCCGGACGAGCTACGTTCTGGGCAAAGAACTATGGAAGATCCACATGCAGCGACGTGGGAAGACGGGCAGTGGAGCAAGGCCGGAGGGGATACCTGGAGGTCGTCGGGATGTAACTAGGTGAGCGGCGGCGGGCGGAATCTACGAGCAGGTGGCGTAGGCCCTGCCGCGCCAGAGCTTGGTCAGAGAGAATGGCGTGTACCGCAGATCGGGACGTGCTGCCTCGGCGCCGTCAAACGGAGAAACGATGCACTTCCTCCCTTTCCCCCGGCGGACGGGATGTGGCCGGATCAGTGACCAACGGTGAGAGAGAGAGGCCACCGCACTCCCTTTCCCCTAGTGGACGAGATGCGGCCGGATCAGTAACCAACGGTGAGAGAGAGAGAGAGGCCACCGCAGCCTTGTGTGAGATACTCTGAAGAGCGACAAACCAGGCAGGCAGGCTCCATTGTATATAGTGAGCGGACTACCTTTTTCTCCATAAAAATCATTTTATATTCTGTGTACGTGCCATTGAGCGCTATAACTTTATTTAAAAATAACGCGGCAACGCGTCAAGTCGAACTTTGTTTCGTGCACGCGTGGTACACAACCTCCCTAGGTAAACAACCACTACATGCGTTCAAATTAGCACGTGGGCTGCCATTTCGTAAAGAAATGAGCTCCACCGTGTACCCGCACAGGTGTGGCTGGGCACGAAGCGTGAGTACGTGCACGGTGCACCTATTCTCTTCTTGTATACGTACACCACCTACGTGGGGTTGTGTGAGAGAGATACAAACCTAGAGAGATATAGTGTGTGGGTTCTTGAGAGTTTTTTTGGGGGGGGGGGTCAATCAAAAAATGTAACATATGCAATGTGTGTGAAATAGAGTCCTGGATATAACATATATATAGAGGGGGCGATCCACGAGAAGAGAGTGGAGGTATCATCGGCTTGAGGTGTCCATAGAATCAAAGAGAGGGATGATGTGTGTGCGCGCGCGATCGATAAAGAGTGCCATCGAATTTGTGTGTGCCCACGTCAAAGATATAGAGTGGCTGGCCTACTGGAACGTGAGATGGGACATGTGCAGTTTGTCTCTGTGGCATGGATACCTACCTGCAGCGCTCGACTATCGGTGTGTGGTGGGGGAAGAGGGAGGCCCAATTAACTATAGAGGTACAATGGCTGGTATATGTGTGGAGGAGGAGAGAGGCCTACCTCATGTATTAAGGAGATTGATCTGCCTCATGTATTAAGGGAGATCGATCGGCATCCATGCATATGTGCAGGAGAGGAATAAGGTTGGGAGAGAGACAGAGCTAGAGTGTTGGAGGGGGTGGTAGTGGAGTTGCTTCTAACAAATGGTGGGATAGGCTTGCTAGACAAACGGAGGGCACGCCCGCAATATCAATAAGAGAGGAGATGGCTGCTTGTTGTCTGTGCATGTGCGTGTGAGAGACGGGTCAGGAGGCATGCACGAATGATGAGGGGGGACGATGTGGCTGTGGTAAGCAGACGTAACTACATAGGAAGATCAATCGCCCTTTGTTAGAGAAAGGAGAGACATAACTTGTGAGGTAC
>NC_057814.1:110144144-110153871 GCF_018294505.1 Triticum aestivum | reverse complement strand
GTTAAAGTCGATCTAGGTATATGTTGGGAGATCGATTGGTATACATGCATGTGTGTGTTAGAAGCAAATGAGGCACGAGGAGAAGGATAGAGAGAGAGAGGGATGCATGTAGGAGGTGGTACGAGAGGCATACTATATCAAGGGGGAGGAGTGTGCGAGTACGAGAACGATGAAAAGAGTGGTGGGAGTGAGGCATGGACGGTGACTAGAGAAGAGGGGAAGCTTGTGTTTGTGCTAGGCACACCTGGCTAGAGAGGCATATCGATCGATGTGTGCCGTAGAGAAGGAGCTGGGGGGCCTACACACACCGTGGGTGAATGACCTAAAGTGAAAAGACGAATTTGCACGATGGAGCTAGAGAATGCTGAGGGAGGGTGAGAGGGATGCGGGCGTGTGCATGCACAAGAGAAAGTTAGCGCTAGCTACAAAGATACGAGGGTTGTGTGGGTGTAAAAGACGAATAGAGATCATATATACTTCATTATACAAAGCGAATTCGGATATTTGAAGAATTTATCATAGTGTTTCAAACCGACGCATGTGTGAATATATATAACGGTGATACACATGGTGTGGTTATGAACATGTTATACTACATTTAATATATTTTATCTCTACCCTTATAAAAAAATGGAGTTGTTGATGATGGTGTGCGTGCCATCCTGCATTATAGGCCGTCCGATTTATATCTGGTGGATAGCAAGGAAACTTGATGGTTGAAGTTGGCAACAATCATGATTGTAGATTCTTATTGAAATAGAGAAACGAATTCAAATTTAGTTCGAATTGCAGCGGTAGTATAGACATTTGGAATGCACTAAAATGTTGGTATGAGTAGGTTACATGCATTATACAGCAAGCGAAAAAATTTAATCAGACATAACAAGGATTCATACTCCCTCCTTCCATCTATATAGGGCGTAATGAGATTTTTAAGACCGCCTTTGACTATTGACAAGATTAATAGTACATGACATGCACAATGTGAAAATTATATCATTGAAAGAACCTTTCACAGACGAATTTAACGGTGTGCTTTGTGTAAGTTGCATGTCATATATCATTGCTCTAATATTTGGTCAAAGTTAGCATCGAAAAATGCATTAGGCCCTATATAGATGGAAGGAGGGAGTAGCTTTGAATAACATTTGTATAGTAAAACGGGGCAAGACTCTCTCTTTGTGTGGTGTGAATAGTTTTTTTTTGTTTTCTTTTTGGTTGAGGGAAGTGCGAATTGATTTGGTACGTACAAGTACAATATTACTACACGTTAGGCTTGTCCCTAAAATTCAACCCGCGTCTTGTTATATCCCAAAAATTCAGATATCGTGCTCCCAAAACTGGCGCCTTCACAACCCGCGCCTTGCTATCCAGAAATTACAACGCGCGCGAAAACTCCCTCCAGCTGCCAAATCCTGACACGCGAAATCCCTTTTCTAACCCTGAGCCGAAAGGGCCGCTAGTTCCAATCGGTGGGGGGTACTTTTGTAACACACCCTACATTTTGGACAAGCGCGTCCCTAAGTCATGCTTCACCCCCTCCCATCGCCCCCTTTTCGCCATTCGAAATCCCAGGCCGCCATAACCTCTCCGCTCCAGCCGTGAAACCCCACCCTCCTCTGTCCGCCACCTCACCGCTGCCCAGCCGGAGCCTCTTCCCCGACGACGTCGTCCACCGCAACAGCTCGACGTCCCTCGTCCACCTCCCCGGATGAGGATCCGTCGTCCATCTCGTCGTCCCGCCGGTTCAGCCGCCCCGTCCTCCACCTCCAAGGAGCTGCTCCGACGATCACCTTGTCTATCGCGGCTGCTCCATCCCCACAGCGCCGCCTTAACCTGCTCCACCGGAACCGCAGCATCCTCACCGACTCCTCGGACGAAGCCGAGGCCTACTCGGCGCCACCAAAGAGGTTGTACACTCATCGCATCGCACCTTCTCCTTAACTCGACCTCCCGGCGCCAACGGTGCTCCATCCCGCACCCCCATGGAGCGGTTACCTTGAAGCCGGCACCTCCACGGCGGCTCTCCCCCAGTGCGAGGCCCCTTCAGCGGCGGCATCCATACCAGCCGGATCTGCTGCTGCTGCTCCGGCTCTCGCTCGCTCGCTCGCACTGCCGCTGCTGCTCCGGCTCTCGCTCGATCGCTCGCTCGCCCAGCTGCTGCTGCTGCTCTCCCCCTCGCTCGTGTTGCTGCTCTGCTCCGATTAAGCCACAGTTCAGTCAACTGAATTGACTTTTGGGTCAGTCGATTTTCAGGGGTTGGGGGGGCTCGCCGGAGTTAAGGAAGAACCACCCGCAGCGGGGATGGGGGCTTGCCGGAGAGGTACCCCACTATCTATCTTAGGGTTCAGGGTGGGGGCGGGGGGCCTAGAGGGCTGGCCGGGGCGGCGGTGGCGAGTTGTTTCGGGGCGGCGAGGCGGCGCTGCGGCCGGCGGTTCGGCCGGTGGTGGCCGGCGGCTCAGGGGGGTGCAGGTTGAAGATGAACTGTAGGCCCTCCCTAAACTACATGTCAAGTGCCTCTCTGCTACCATTGCGTTCAGTTTCGACAGTAGCATTCATATTCCATAGTAAATTTCAGTTTTGATAGTTAAGTTCAGAGTCAACAGTTTTTACCTCATCTGTTGTAGTCAGGTGGTTTTTGGTGATGTTAATTTTACATCCATTTTACATCATCTATTGGAGATGCTATTAGAATCCCACTTGAGATTGACGATGTCTGTCTTGTGCTGCTTCAGCCTTGACGTCTTACGGCTCACCGGAGCTGCTCCAACGACAGAACGATCAATCACAACAGAGCAGTGCCCTGGACGCCGTCTACAGATTCCTCGGATCTTCCTCCACACCTCCGACAGCCACCTCTGCCTCAACTGCTTCAGCGACCAACCTAATGATGCTGAGGTCGACACGGCTACGGCAAAGAGGTTGTACACTTGTTGCATCACTTATTACTATACATTCACTTCGATCCATAAGGGCTATTTTGGTTCAATGGAAAAACGTCGATCCACTGGTTGTTACCATCACTCTAAATTTCTGCATGCTCTCCTTACATAATCTCACCATATTTTTTTCGTATGCATGTCAGATATTGTACACAGTCATGCTGAACATGTAGAGAAAAAGAGAAGAGTTTTGCGCGGCAATACAATGTCATGAAGACATCGCTCCATGGTGGGTTCAATGGCAAACCCTCCCCACCCCTCTCCAGATTGTAATCCATAGGAAGATATCTGTTCTGAGGCGGATTCAGACGCCGCTGACCACTCCTATTTACCCCCAAGGTGTTTGCTCTACCTTGGCATGATGATGTTAGTCATATCATGCATATGTTGCCTTGCAGTGCCTACTTTTGACATCATATATGTCATCTGCTTAGTTTAGACATGTTCTGTAATGCCACCTGTTTAGTTTCTATATCATATATGGGAATTATGCAGTCTCATGTCTTTTAGCCAGCCATAATATATGTGAAATGTGCAATGCCATCCTGTTTAACCAGGCATCATATATTTGAATGATATCTTGCCCATCCTTTTCTTCATTACATTTCCATTTGTCGACAATGTTTGTACATTAAACTATTCTTCCTGTGAATCAACCATTTGGGTGGGAGATGGAAAAATCTGGAGTGAAAACAAGGCCTTCAGAGCAGACAGTGCTACCTGTCGAAGCAGATCTCTTGTTGGGTCCCGATAGCTCCTCAGAGATGGATTCAGAGACAGATGACCAGTCCTATTCCCCCACTGAGGTGTATGCTCTAACTTGGCACGGTTATACTGCTCATATCATGCATACGGTGTCTTGCATTCCATAGTTTAGACATCATATACACAATATTCAACACCATGTTCTTAGTTCAGACATCATATCGAATGCCCTCTGTTTAGCATATAAATCACATATGTGAATAAAATGATGCGATCTTGATTACTTAGATAACATGTAGGTGAATTATGTCATGCGATCCTGTTTAGTTATTCATCATATCTTTGAATTATGTTATGCTATGCTATCCAGTTTAGATAGACATCATATATGTGAAATTATGTCATGCTATCCGTTTTAGTTAAACAATATACATGTCAACTATTTCATGCCCTCTTTTTTCCACACTACCTATTGCATCTGTCTCTCATACAATGTCTGTACATTCAAGTATGTTTCCTGTTTATCAGCCATTTGAATTGGAGCGGGTGATGCCAGTATCTAGCGGACTAAAAACACGGTCTTCAAATAAAACAGTGCTACCTCTTGGTGGAGATAGCACCCCGGTTGTACATGCACAAGAACCAGCCCTACCACACATAACCCAAACTCTCGCAGATTGTACCCCTACTGCGATGGACAGAGAACCAGCTTCACCCAATCTAACCCCAACCCCAGCCGATAGTAACCCAGTTCCTGTTGACACATCACCATCTCCACCACAGAGCTCCCAAACAAGAGCAGTTAGTAAGGCAGCTCCAGTGCCCAAAGGGCCAGTACTATCACGGCGAGCCCCAACTCCACCAGTTAGTACGCCTATTCCTGTGGAGGAAGCACAACCAGCTAGTCGTAGTTTAGCATCTATCGCATTTGATGTTGTTAAATCGTATGTGCGTATCTTCCCATCTTGGAAATATTATACCGAAGATGAAGGAAAATGCCAGTTGCAGGTGTTTGTCCAGGAGTAATGTATAAGTAATGTTATTCATGGCAATTACTTTGCTTCGTCCCATACATCCTACCTCCATGATGGTTATAATACAGCAAATTTTCCCATTTTTCTCTGTAGAGAAGGACCGATTTGGAAACTCAGGATGAGCTAACCTGTGCTAATAACTCTGCTATCTTCAAGAATGCTTGGTGGCAGTATCGGAATTACCTGAAGAAAACGTACTTCACCGGCAAAGAAACTCATCAAATTCCCTTACGTTCTCCTGAGACACATTTACTGGACGATGACTGGGAACGCCTTGTTCTGTACTGGTCCCGAACCAAGAATGTGGTAAGGACTATGAGCTCATTTTCTATTTGTAAGTATTATATTCTTGCGTCTTACTGTACTCTGTTCATGTAGAACAAATGCCTAAACTTGAAGAACAACTGTTCTAATTTAAGATTCCATTGCTATCGTAGTTCAAAAAAGCGCTAGGCGTTAATTGTGCGTTTTGCCACCGCCTTGCGCTTTACTGGCCAAAGCGCATGCTTATGCGCAGTTATGCACAGATTATGCGTAGTTATGCGCAATGCGTTTTGCCAACGCCTAGAGCCTAGGCGCGCTTAAGCGCTCGCTTAGGCGCGCCTTTTTTTAACTATGATTGCTTTGCTCTTGTATCACTGTATTTACTCATACAAACCTATTTTTAAATTGAAGGATCCAATCAAAACTCCGATGGCACAGCAGGTATGTTCACGCATGTTTCTTTAACAGGTTTGCTCTTATCAATAGCCTGTTGATTTCAATTTCAATTGTGTATACAGTTGACTTTCATATCATGCACATTACTAGCATCACACCAGAGCAAATAGTGTTGTTGTACATGTAGACCCGTGGTACCCATCTGAAATCTTGTTGTGCCGTGTAGTTTCCCACGCTTTGTATTCTTTCACTGTTGCTTTGTCTTGAACTGATATGATTTGAACCGTGTCTCTATTTTGTTTTGGCAAGACAATGCAGTGACCATAGGACATAGATATATGTTTGTTTGATGCTTTTATTATGTACTAGTACTTGGCAATAGAAGACTTGGTAGTTTAATCCTGTCCACCTTACTAATGAACTGGTTCACCGAAATGAGTTTCATATACTAGTACATGCTAAACTTGTTATGTGTCTGCTTGTTTCTTCTTTTAGAATGCTGACAGAATATTGGGGAAGAGTGCCTTATTAAGCAATGGTAAAGGAAGTAATGCAGATAAGGTTCAGGATAGTGACACATCCTTGTTGGTCTCCAACAAAGCTAATAAAACAACTAAGGAAGACTATCTTGAAGACAGCGAGACAACCCCAAAGTCCTGTCTTGGTTTAGTGTTCGAGTTACTGGCCACTACCGCTTGCACAAGCTATTCAAACTCACTGTCTGAATCAGTTCGGTTTCTTGAGTCTCAACTACAAGCTGAAAGACATCGATCAACTGTGCTGCGACAAGAAGCGGAAGGACTGCAGAAGTCCCTGGAGCATTCAGATGCATACTTTCTGGTGCAACAACAAGCGTTGGAGGATTTTAGCACCAAACAGGACAAAGCTAATCAGCTTGCTAAGCTTATTGCCAGCATGGTGGATACCCAGGATAACATTTCTTGAGCTCTTCTGAAGTTGTTTCAGTTATGCTCTTGTTTTGCTGCCGCGTTTATTTGCACTGGTGGCCAATTTTGACGGCCAGTGTATGTAATGTGCTGCTTTGTTCCCTATATTTGCACTGGTGGCGAACTTTGATGCCCAGTGGATGTAATATGTGTAATAGTGGTAATAGGCTAGCGTTAATTGCTTGCTTATTTAGTTCCTTATTGTCTTGTTTAGTTGTTTGCTTGTAGTCACTGCAGTTCTTTTTCTATTTTTTTCTAGTGGCCACAATAGCCTATTTTTGGTAACTAGGCCAAAATAATCATGGCAACACACGGACTGTTGTAACCATGGGCCTCCTGCAGGCCGTATGATCCATGGGCCTTCGTCCGGCCGTAGGATCCATCGGCCTTCTATACGGGCCTTAGGGTCCATGGGCCTTCTACGGGCCATAGGGTCCACGGGCCTTCTACGGGTCGTACGATCCATGGGCCTTCTACGGGCCGTACTATCCATGGGCCTCATACGGGCCGTAGGATCCATGGGCCTTCTACGGGGCGTATCATCATTTCGCCAATCATGGGCCGTACTATTCATGGACCATAACGGGCCGTTAATAGGCCGTATTTGATAACTCTATGAAAACAGCCCAACGGGTTTTTTTGACATGAAAACGGCCCAACGTATTAACGGTCCGCAAACGGGCCGACTGTAACGACGGGCTGAATTTGGCCAACAAGCCAAAAATGACAGTAACGGGCCGTATGTAACCGAATTCTGCAAATGAGCCCAAGAATCAATGGGCCCTGAGAAGGCCGAAAGATAACTTGGGCTGGAAACGGCCCAATGGAATAATGGGCCGTTAATGGGTATAAAGTGATACATTGTTCATTACGGGCCAGTTTCACCACGGGCCGTTAATGGGCCAGGAGTTACAAAGGTCCTCATATGGGCCGAAAGAAGTCATGGGCCACACATGGGCCAGAAGTTAAAACGGGCTAAATCATATTGGACGGCCTAGATGACGCTACCGGGCCTAATTCGGATAGGGCGTAACAGGCCCTGGGTTAGCGGGCTGTAAATGGGCTATATGCGAACAGGCCGTTAACAGGCTTTCCGTGGGCCGGCCCGCCACCTTTTGACCAAGTCAAACAGGCCGGCCTTTTCACAGGAATGGGCCTCTGTTGGGCCGTGCCACGTGTCGCCGTATCATAGGCGCCTTCGGTCCAATGAGCGGATGACATCTGTCCCAACGGTGAGCCGACACGTGTTTCCTCCAGCCAATGATGATTTTACACATGGAAAATCCCCATTGGTCGGGGCTGTTAACGGGTTATCGGATCCAAAACCCGACCCGATAGCTTAACGGCGTTCCGTTACGGTGGATGCCACGTGTCGGTCACCCTTGACGAAAGCACTTCTGTGACGCGCGATTTATCGTCATGGAAGTGGACACTTCCGTGATGATAATTTTGGTAATGTCATGGAACACTTCTACGACAGCACAGGTATGACTATCTTGATTCTGTCATAAAATCGTCATGGATGTACATGCATGACAAAAAACGCGACCTACTGTGACAAACACGTATCATCACGGAAGTGTATTTTTTTGTAGTGGATGTACTAGTTTTAGAAGTATGCAAAAGATGCACGGATGTCGTAATAGTAAAAAATCTTACCAGGGTATCTCCATAGAAGTTACCGTGGTTCAACACGTGCACTAGTGGCACGTATTCACCATAATTTGGAGGAGTTCGATAATAGGTATTGTAATTCTCAAGTTGAGTACAAAATGCGGTCAGATGATTTTTCTCCTTATAAGTTAATTCGGAGCCATCGGTGTAGTGGGTTTTGTCTACCATCTTCCGCACATTCTTTGAAGAATGAAAATAAGCTGTGAATGGAAATAAGCTGTCAACTATTTTGAAATAAACAATATAAATTAGTTAATAACTATGTTTGAGAAACTCACATAACGGTAGAATCGGAAGCGTATCAACAAGGACCCAAATGTCCATATTGTCTTGCTCGATGTCAGGATCACCAAGATCCATGGTGACAATCATACCCTCATAAAAACCATACATTTTGCAAAGTGCTTCCCAATTTTGGCAACCAAAATGGGTTACGCTCTGAGAATTGTACATATTTACTTCAAAATCCATATCATGATGGGTCCTTAGGTGTATTTTCTTTGTGTCAAAATTTTCATGGTCTTC
Source organism: Triticum aestivum (assembly GCF_018294505.1). Taxonomy (NCBI): domain Eukaryota; kingdom Viridiplantae; phylum Streptophyta; class Magnoliopsida; order Poales; family Poaceae; genus Triticum; species Triticum aestivum. Next base: position 110,145,384 of record NC_057814.1, on the reverse strand, counting down.
AAAACCCATCCTCTCCAAGACATAGCGTCTTGCATGGCATGGGATAAGCTATAGTAGAATTGTAAAAGATGAAAATTAGACGTTGAAATAGTTGAAGTCGTGCTTAATTATGAAAAAAACACTTGTCGTCGTTGCGTACCATTTCAACATCGAAGGTCTCCTCGAGCTTAATGCTGAAGCGCCGATCTTCGTCCAGGTGAGGGCACCTGTCGTACAGACCTCGATCGTCGTGGCACCAGCTGCACTCCCCCGGGAGACTTTCGTCGTCTGAGTACAACATTTCCTACGTTCATAATTCAAAGATTAAACTTGTACAATTAAATATATGTATTAAAAAACCTAAATTAGATCATTATTTTTCGAGAAAATCCAGGCCACTCGATATTTCCTACATATTCTAGCACAAGTCATGCCAGAATTCACGGAAAAATCCGGCATGACCTTTGCTAAAGAAGGAGATATCGAGCGCCTGAAATTTGCCGGAACGGAAATTAATCAACACTCCGGCAAAACATAGGCCACTCGGAGGTGTAACCTGAACATGACCGGCCACTTGGGCAACCACATATCCTATTTGAGCAACACAAGATATACATGTTTTTATCTACATCATATCTTATAGGACTCATATTGACATGGAGATTTGGCTGGTCTCACCTCGAGGTCGGAGGGGGTCGGTGACGGGGACGACGGCGGGGATGATGGAGGGGATCCTTGATTTCTGCAAAAGCAAAAACCCTATAAGTTATCACTAATACATCCCGAATAATTGCTTAAACTAAAAAAATAATAACAAATATGGCATGTTCAACTGGTTCTATTAAGTCAACTAGTTCTTACTAAATATAAACTTACTATAAGTAGAAAAAACTAGTTCTTTCTAAAAATAAAGTAGTTCAACTAGTTATATTAATTTTCTTACTAAAAATACATTAGTTCTATTAATTCAACTAGTTCAACTAGTATATTAATTTACTTACTAAACTAGTTCAACTAAAACTAAACTAGTTCAACTAGTTTAGTAATTTACTTACTAATTATTTTAAACACTTACTAAAAACAATAAAAAAAACTACATTATACAATAGTAAAAAACATCTACTATTAACCATACTGCCCTAGTTAACTAGTACCATCACTACGACTAATTAACATCTACTACTACTAAAAATCATTATCTATGAACCCTAAATTAACATCCACTACTACTAAAAAAATCTACTAACTAAGCAGAGAGAGG
>NC_057814.1:110133077-110143726 GCF_018294505.1 Triticum aestivum | reverse complement strand
GGCGGCGGTGAGGTCGAGAGCGACGGCGGGCGGCGGCGGTGAGGTTGAGGGCGGCCTCGGGCGGCGGCGGTGAGGGCAGCTCGGGCTCGGGCGGCGGCGACAGAGGAGTAGGGGAACAGGAGGGAAAGGAGGAGTTAGAAATTTTTTGAGCCCGCGGGTGGTTAAGTCGAACTAGCAGTAGCGCACTTTAGGAAACGCGCTATAGCTAATTTAGCTATAGCACGTTTTAGAGAAAAACGCTACTGCTAAGTCTAAGCACGCATCAAAAATATACATTGGTCATCATTGATCTTTTTGTGTAGAATCTAAATAGTCAACATGAATCCTCACAGTACCTGTATAGGCATTGGTGAAGATTCATATTGCAGCCACAAATCCTACACATGTAGTTCAATGAAGACCAAGTGCTCGAGATAGTTTGAGAAGTAACATATTTAAGGTGGTAAACACCTTGTTCGCTTAGCAGTATGGGACTAAAATTAATTAGGTGCAATACTTAGCAGCAACGAGTTTTGAAGAAAAACGCTGCTACTAAGTACTTTAGCAGTAGCGCTTCCAGGGAAGGGCGCTACTACTATATCTAGCCCGGAGGCAACGCCGTGGCAATTATAGTAGTAGCGCTTGTTTCATCTAGAGCGCTACTGCTACCTGGTTATTAGTAGCGCGGTTTCCTCAAGCTCGCTACTGATAATTAGCAGTAGCGTTTGTTATTAAACCGCGCTGCTGCTAAGATTCTGTGTATAAGGTTTTCCCTAGTAGTGCTAGTATGGCTAAAACAGTAAAGAACATGAGAGGGATAAACAGGTTATACCCTCCAGTTGGCCGTAGCAGCAGAAGTGGCATCGACCTCCTCGACTGCCTTCTGGTCAACGGCAGACTTCTCGGCGGCACTCTCTTGGCATCGGAAAACATGTTGATGGTGATGTTGGGGAACGTAGTAATTTCAAAAAATTTCCTACGCACACGCAAGATCATGGTGATGCATAGCAACGAGAGGGGAGAGTGTTGTCCACGTACCCTCGTAGACCGAAAGCGGAAGCGTTAACACAACGCGGTTGATGTAGTCGTACGTCTTCACGATCCGACCGATCAAGTACCGAACGCACGGCACCTCCGAGTTCAGCACATGTTCAGCTCGATGATGTCCCTCGAACTCCAATCCAGCCGAGTGTTGAGGGAGAGTTTCGTCAGCACGACGGCGTGGTGACGATGATGATGTTCTACCGACGCAGGGCTTCGCCTAAGCACCGCTACGATATTATCGAGGTGTAATATGGTGGAGGGGGGCACCGCACACGGCTAAAAGATCGTTGATCAATTGTTATGTCTATGGGGTGCCCCTGCCCCCGTATATAAAGGAGCAAGGGGGAGGCCGCCGGCCAAGGAGGAGGGCGCGCCTAGGACTCCTCCTTTCCTTGTTGGAGTAGGAAAAGGGAAGGGAGAAGGAGAAAGAAGGAAGGGGGCGCCCCCCTCCCTAGTCCAATTCGGACTAGTCCATGGGGAGGGGTGCGGCCACCCTTTGGGGCCTTTCTCTCCTTTCCCGTATAGCCCATTAAGGCCCAATACGAATTCCCGTAACTCTCCGGTACTCCGAAAAATAACCGAATCACTCGGAACCTTTCCGAAGTCCGAATATAGTCGTCCAATATATCGATCTTTACGTCTCGGCCATTTCGAGACTCCTTGTCATGTCCCCGATCTCATCCGGGACTCCGAACTCCTTCGGTACATCAAAACACATAAACTCATAATATAACCGTCATCGTAACGTTAAGCGTGCGGACCCTACGGGTTCGAGAACTATGTAGACATGACCGAGACACCTCTCCGGTCAATAACCAATAGCGGAACCTGGATGCTCATATTGGCTCCCACATATTCTACGAAGATCTTTATCGGTCAGACCGCATAACAACATACGTTGTTCCCTTTGTCATCGGTATGTTACTTGCCCGAGATTCGATCGTCGGTATCTCGATACCTAGTTCAATCTCGTTACCGGCAAGTCTCTTTACTCGTTCTGTAATACATCATCCCACAACTAACTCATTAGTTACAATGCTTGCAAGGCTTATAGTGATGTGCATTACCGAGTGGGCCTAGAGACACCTCTCCGACAATCGGAGTGACAAATCCTAATCTCGAAATACGCCAACCCAACAAGTACCTTTGGAGACACCTGTAGAGCACCTTTATAATCACCCAGTTACGTTGTGACGTTTGGTAGCACACAAAGTGTTCCTCCGGTAAACAGGAGTTGCATAATCTCATAGTCATAGGAACATGTATAAGTCATGAAGAAAGCACTAGCAACATACTAAATGATCGAGTGCTAAGCTAACAGAATGGGTCAAGTCAATCACATCATTCTCCTAATGATGTGATGCCGTTAATCAAATGACAACTCATGTCTATGGCTAGGAAACATAGCCATCTTTGATTAACGAGCTAGTCAAGTAGAGGCATACTAGTGACACTCTGTTTGTCTATGTATTCACACATGTATCATGTTTCCGGTTAATACAATTCTAGCATGAATAATAAACATTTATCATGATATAAGGAAATAAATAATAACTTTATTATTGCCTCTAGGGCATATTTCCTTCAGTCTCCCAGTTGCACTAGAGTCAATAATCTAGTTCACATCGCCATGTGATTTAACACTAATAGTTCACATCACCATGTGATTAACACCCATAGTTCACATCTCTATGTGACCAACACTCAAAGGGTTTACTAGAGTCAGTAATCTAGTTCACATCGCTTATGTGATTAACACCCAAAGAGTACTAAGGTATGATCATGTTTTGCTTGTGAGAGAAGTTTAGTCAACGGGTCTGCCACATTCAGATCCGTATGTATTTTGCAAATATCTATGTCTACAATGCTCTGCACGGACCTACTCTAGCTAATTGCTCCCACTTTCAATATGCATCTGAACCGTGACTTAGAGTCATCTAGATTAGTGTCAAAACTTGCATCGACGTAACCCTTTACGACGAACCTTTTGTCACTTCCATAATCGAGAAACATATCCTTATTCCACTAAGGATAATTTTGACCGCTGTCCAGTGATCTACTCCTAGATCACTCTTGTACTCCCTTGCCAAAATCAGTGTAGGGTATACAATAGATCTGGTACACAGCATGGCATACTTTATAGAACCTATGGCCGAGGCATAGGGAATGACTTTCATTCTTTTTCTATCTTCTGCCGTGGTCGGGCTTTGAGTCTTACTCAATTTCACACCTTGTAACACAGGCAAGAAACTCTTTCTTTGACTGTTCCATTTTGAACCACTTCAAAATATTGTTAAGGTATGTACTCATTGAAAAAACTTATCAAGCGTCTTGATCTATCTCTATAGATCTTGATGCTCAATATGTAAGCAGCTTCACCGAGGTCTTTCTTTGAAAAACTCATTTCAAACACTCCTTTATGCTTTGCAGAATAATTCTACATTATTTCCGATCAACAATATATCATTCACATATACTTATCAGAAATGCTGTAGTGCTCCCACTCACTTTCTTGTAAATACAGGCTTCACCGCAAGTCTGTATAAAACTATATCCTTTGATCAACTTATCAAAGCCTATATTCCAACTCCGAGATGCTTGCACCAGTCCATAGATGGATCGCTGGAGCTTGCATATTTTGTTAGCACTTTTAGTATTGACAAAACCTCCTGGTTGCATCATATACAAATCTTCTTTAATAAATCCATTAAGGAATGCAGTTTTGTTTATCCATTTGCCATATTTCATAAAATGCGGCAATTGCTAACGTGATTCAGACACACTTAAGCATTGATACGAGTGAGAAACTCTCATCGTAGTCAACACCTTGAACTTGTCGAAAACATTTTTGCGACAATTCTAGCTTTGTAGACAGTAACACTACTATCATTTTCTGTCTTCCTCTTGAAGATCCATTTAATCTCAATGGCTCACCGATCATTGGGCAAGTCAATCAAAGTCCATACTTTGTTCTCATATATGGATCTCATCTCAGATTTCATGGCCTCAAGCCATTTCGCGGAATCTGGGCTCATCATCGCTTCCTCATAGTTCGTAGGTTCGTCATGGTCAAATAACATGACCTCCAGAACAGGATTACCGTACCACTCTGGTGTGGATCTCACTCTGGTTTACCTACGAGGTTTGGTAGTAACTTGATCTGAAGTTACATGATCATCATCATTAACTTCCTCACTAATTGGTGTAGGAGTCACAGGAACAGATTTCTGTGATGAACTACTTTCCAATAAGGGAGCAGGTACAGTTACCTCATCAAGTTCTACTTTCCTTCCACTCACTTCTTTCGAGAGAAACTCCTTCTCTAGAAAGGATCCATTCTTAGCAACGAATGTCTTACCTTCGGATCTGTGATAGAAGGTGTACCCAACTGTCTCCTTTGGGTATCCTATGAAGACACATTTCTCCGATTTGGGTTTTGAGCTTATCAGGATGAAACCTTTTCACATAAGCATTGCAACCCCAAACTTTAAGAAACGACAACTTTGGTTTCTTGCCAAACCACAGTTCATAAGATGTCGTCTCAACGGATTTAGATGGTACCCTATTTAACGTGAATGCAGATGTCTCTAATGCATAACCCCAAAACGATAGTGGTAGATTGGTAAGAGACATCATATATCGCACCATATCTAATAAAGTACGGCTACGATGTTCGGACACACCATTACACCGTGGTGTTCCAGGTGGCGTGAGTAGTGAAACTATTTCACATTGTTTTAACTGAAGGCCAAACTCGTAACTCAAATACTCTTCTCCACGATCAGATCGTAGAAACTTTATTTTCTTGTTACGATAATTTTCCGCTTCACTCTGAAATTATATGAACTTTTCAAATGTTTCAGACTTCTTGTTTCATTAAGTAGATATACCCATATCTGCTCAAATCATCTGTGAAGGTCAGAAAATAATGATACATGCTACGAGCCTCAATATTCATCGGACCACATACATCTGTATGTATGATTTCCAACAAATCTGTTGCTCTCTCCATAGTTTCGGAGAACGGCGTTTTAGTCATCTTGCCCATGAGGCACGGTTCGCAAGCATCAAGTGATTCATAATCAAATGATTCCAAAATCCCATCAGTATGGAGTTTCTTCATGCGCTTTACACCAATATGACCTAAACGGCAGTGCCACAAATAAGTTGCACTATCATTATTAACTTTGCATCTTTTGGCTTCATTATTATAAATATGTGTATCACTACGATCGAGATCCAACAAACCATTTTATTGGGTGTATGACCATAGAAGGTTTTATTCATGTAAACAGAACAACAATTATTCTTTAATTTAAATGAATAAACGTATTGCAACAAACATGATCAAATCATATTCATGCTCAACGCAAACACCAAATAACACTTATTTAGTTTCAACACTAATCCTGAAAGTATAGGGAGTGTGCGATGATGATCATATCAATCTTGGAACTACTTCCAACACACATCGTCACCTCGCCTTTTACTAGTCTCTGTTTATTCTGCAACTCCCGTTTCGAGTTACTACTCTTAGCAACTGAACCAGTATCAAATACCGAGGGGTTGCTATAAACACTAGTAAAGTACACATCAATAATATGTATATCCAATATACCTTTGTTCACTTTACCATCCTTCTTATCCACCAAATAGTTGGGGTAGTTCCGCTTCCAGTGACCAGTCCCTTTGCAGTAGAAGCACTTAGTCTCAGGCTTAGGACCAGACTTAGGCTTCTTCACTTGATCAGCAACTTGCTTGGCGTTCTTTTTGAAGTTCCCCTTCTTCCCTTTGCCCTTTTCTTGAACCTAGTGGTCTCGTCAACCATCAACACTTGATGTTTTTCTTGATTTCTACCTTCGTCGATTTCAGCATCACGAAGAGCTCGGGAATTACTTTCGTCATCCCTTGCATACTATAGTTCATCACGAAGTTCTACTAACTTGGTGATGGTGACTAGAGAATTCTGTCAATCACTATTTTATCTGGAAGATTAACTCCCACTTGATTCAAGCGATTGTAGTACCCAGACAATCTGAGCACATGCTCACTGCTTGAGCTATTCTCCTCCATCTTTTAGCTGTAGAACTTGTTGGAGACTTCATATCTCTCAACTCGGGTATTTACTTGAAATATTAACTTCAACTCCTGGAACATCTCATATGGTCCATGACGTTCAAAACGTCTTTGAAGTCCCGATTCTAAGCCGTTGAGCATGGTGCACTAAACTATCAAGTAGTCATCATATTGAGCTAGCCAAACGTTCATAACGTCTGTATCTGCTCCTGTAATAGGTCTGTCACCTAGCGGTGCATCAAGGACATAATTCTTCTGTGCAGCAATGAGGATAATCCTCAGATCACGGATCCAATCCGCATCTTTGCTACTAACATCTTTCAACATGATTTTTCTCTAGGAACATATCAAAAATAAACACAGGGAAGCAACAACGCGAGCTATTGTTCTACAACATAATTTGCAAAATACTATCAGGACTAAGTTCATGATAAATTTAAGTTCAATTAATCATATTACTTAAGAACTCCAACTTAGATAGACATCCTCTAATCCTCTAAGTGATCACGTGATCCATATCAACTAAACCATGTCCGATCATCACGTGAGATGGAGTAGTTTCAATGGTGAACATCACTATGTTGATCATATCTACTATATGATTCACGCTCGACCTTTCGGTCTCCGTGTTCCGAGGCCATATCTGCATATGCTAGGCTCGTCAAGTTTAACCTGAGAATTCCACGTGTGCAACTGTTTTGCACCCATTGTATTTGAACGTAGAGCCTATCACACCCGATCATCACGTGGTGTCTCAGCACGAAGAACTTTCGCAACGGTGCATACTCAGGGAGAACACTTTTATCTTGAAATTTTAGTGAGAGATCATCTTATAATGCTACCGTCAATCAAAGCAAGATAAGATGCATAAAAGATAAACATCACATGCAATCAATATAAGTGATATGATATGGCCATCATCATCTTGTGCTTGTGATCTCCATCTCCGAAGCATCGTCATGATCACCATCGTCACCGGCGCGACACCTTGATCTCCATCGTAGCATCGTTGTCGTCTCGCCAACTATTGCTTTTACGACTATCGCTACCGCTTAGTGATAAAGTAAAACAATTACATGGAGATTGCACTTCATACAATAAAGCGACAACCATATGGCTCCTGCCAGTTGCCGATAACTCGGTTACAAAACATGATCATCTCATACAATAAAATATAGCATCATGTCTTGACCATATCACATCACAACATGCCCTGCAAAAACAAGTTAGACGTCCTCTACTTTGTTGTTGCAAGTTTTACGTGGCTGCTACGGGCTTAGCAAGAACCGTTCTTACCTACGCATCAAAACCACAAAGATAGTTTGTCAAGTTGGTGCTGTTTTAACCTTCGCAAGGACCGGGCGTAGCCACACTCGGTTCAACTAAAGTGAGAGAGACAGACACCCGCCAGTCACCTTTAAGCAACGAGTGCTCGCAACGGTGAAACCAGTCTCGCGTAAGCGTACACGTAATGTCGGTTCGGGCCGCTTCATCTCACAATACCGATGAACCAAAATATGACATGCTGGTAAGCAGTGTAACTTATATCTCCCACAACTCACTTGTGTTCTACTCGTGCATATAACATCAACGCATAAAACCTGGCTCGGATGCCACTGTTGTGGAACGTAGTAATTTCAAAAATTTTCCTACGCACACGCAAGATCATGGTGATGCATAGCAACGAGAGGGGAGTGTTGTCCACGTACCCTCGTAGACCGAAAGCGGAAGCGTTAACACAACGCGGTTGATGTAGTCATACGTCTTCACAATCCGACCGATCAAGTACCGAACGCACGGCACCTCCGAGTTCAGCACACGTTCAGCTCGATGACGTCCCTCGAACTCCGATCCAGCCGAGTGTTGAGGGAGAGTTTCGTCAGCATGACGGCGTGGTGATGATGATGATGTTCTACCGACGCAGGGCTTCGCCTAAGCACTGCTACGATATTATCGAGGTGTAATATGGTGGAGGGGGCACCGCACACGGCTAAAAGATCGTTGATCAATTGTTGTGTCTATGGGGTGCCCCCTGCCCCCGTATATAAAGGGGCAAGGGGGAGGCCGCCGGCCAAGGCGGAGGGCGCGCCAAGGGGGGAGTCCTACTCCCACCGGGAGTAGGACTCCTCCTTTCCTTGTTGGAGTAGGAAAAGGGAAGGGAGAAGGAGAAAGAAGGAAGGGGGCGCCCCCCTCCCTAGTCCAATTCGGACTAGTCCATGGGGAGGGGTGCGGCCACCCTTTGGGGCCTTTCTCTCCTTTCCCGTATTGCCCATTAAGGCCCAATACGAATTCCCGTAACTCTCCGGTACTCCGAAAAATAACCGAATCACTCGGAACCTTTCCGAAGTCCGAATATAGTCGTTCAATATATCGATCTTTACGTCTCGGCCATTTCGAGACTACTTGTCATGTCCCCGATCTCATCCGGGACTCCGAACTCCTTCGGTACATCAAAACACATAAACTCATAATATAACCGTCATCGTAACGTTAAGCGTGTGGACCCTACGGGTTCGAGAACTATGTAGACATGACCGAGACACCTCTCCGGTCAATAACCAATAGCGGAACCTGGATGCTCATATTGGCTCCCACATATTCTACGAAGATCTTTATCGGTCAGACCGCATAACAACATACGTTGTTCCCTTTGTCATCGGTATGTTACTTGCCCGAGATTCGATCGTCGGTATCTCGATACCTAGTTCAATCTCGTTACCGGCACGTCTCTTTACTCGTTCCGTAATACATCATCCCGCAACTAACTCATTAGTTACAATGCTTGCAAGGCTTATAGTGATGTGTATTTACTGAGTGGGCCCAGAGATACCTCTCCGACAATCGGAGTGACAAATCCTAATCTCGAAATACGCCAACCCAACAAGTACCTTTGGAGACACCTGTAGAGCACCTTTATAATCACCCAGTTACGTTGTGACGTTTGGTAGCACATAAAGTGTTCCTCCGGTAAACGGGAGTTGCATAATCTCATCGTCATAGGAACATGTATAAGTCATGAAGAAAGCAATAGCAACATACTGAACGATCGAGTGCTAAGCTAATGGAATGAGTCAAGTCAATCACATCATTCTCCTAATGATGTGATCCCGTTAATCAAATGACAACTCATGTCTATGGCTAGGAAACATAACCATCTTTGATTAACGAGCTAGTCAAGTAGAGGCATACTAGTGACACTCTGTTTGTCTATGTATTCACACATGTATCATGTTTCCGGTTAATACAATTCTAGCATGAATAATAAACATTTATCATGATATAAGGAAATAAATAATAACTTTATTATTGCCTCTAGGGCATATTTCCTTCAGGTGCAACGGATGTGGATGAAGTAGAGGAAGCTGATGAACGTCGGCGAGCAGTCGCGTAGAGACGCTCCCCAAGAAGACCTAATTGCCCCTCTCCCGTACATGATCCGGAGAGGCGGGGTTTCGGAGACCTGCTCTCCCGTCAATCGTGTACGCGGTGAATGGGATGAGATCACTGGCGGAAGTGGCAACAATGAAATGACAGTGGACGCGGAGGCGGATGCGATCTGTTTCGTGTGACGGCTAGGGTTGGCAGACACCTCACATATATAGATGCGCCCACGTGGAGAGACGTGGGCTGGACTCACGCCCGAGCCAGTGACAGTGCATGATTCAACGTCTCAGATCGTGGCCCGGCTGCCAAAAACTCTCCATTCCTGACCGGCAAAAATAAGCGCATAGGTGTGAGCTCGGCTCGGCTCATTCCCGGAACCCACGGCTTGGCGGGCGGCGGCGGAGGAGGAGCGTGCGGGAACCATTTCTCTTCTCAAGCTCCAACTGCTCTCCAACTAGCAATGTGGGACTAAACTTCCCATCACACCTAGTGCCATATAACCCACATGGGGCCCTTAAAGATTTTCTAAAAAATTTAGATGGGCCCAAGGCCCACCCTCATATTTCAACACCTGATGCACTAAGTGCATAGGTAGGACTGATGTCAGGAATTTGTTACTACCTCTGTAATATACTGTCAAAACGTCTTAAAATTAGAAACAAAGGGTGTAGCTTCTAATTCAGCAATTCATCAAGCGATCTTCGATTCACATAATTATCATGTTAGAAGTAATGGGCCTAGCCCATAAAATCTAAAATCTTAAATAGTGGCCCATGAATAAAATAGCAAGTGGTGGCTCTAAGTTTAGTCCCACCCCGGAAGTTGAGAAAGAGTTGGACCTCTTTATATCGTGGGTTCTCTCCACCATTCTAAGTGGTGTGTTGAGAAGAGAAAGGGAAGACCACACGTGCGTGCTCGCTCGCCTCGCCTGGCCGGGCTCGGGCACGGGACGGGGCGGCGCGTACGTGCGACATGCGCGTGAATGGTCCGCCAAAATCCGGTCCGATTCCTTGCAGGGGCGCGGCTTCCTTTTACTGTTTTATTTTTATGTCTTGGTAGACAAGTTAATTATTTTTTGTCCGGTAAGTATACGACTTAGAAACCAAGTCAGTTTGAGATTGTGATCATGGCACAATACCGCCATTGGTCCTACATATATATATATA
>NC_057814.1:110025773-110132721 GCF_018294505.1 Triticum aestivum | reverse complement strand
ACCGGCTGCGGCCAAAGACACACGGAAAAAACACCTAGGGTTTTTACCTCATCTCTCAACTTGCACCACCATCGTAGTCTGCTTCATCCCTAACGCCGGCGTGCATCGACATGCGGGAGAGTAGGTCTCTGGAATCGTTCGTCCTTGCGATCCTGCACGGGGAGAGGATGAATTAGGTTTTTGGGATGCGCTCCGCGTGATTGCTCAAGTTCGTCATCACGGTCGTCTTCCGTCCAAGTTGGGCGGTGATACTCATCACCGTCAACAACAGATCGTCGCCAACATCATCATCATCAACACCGTCGCTCCTTCAGCAACTAACGAACAGTATGTACTACGTGTTATGTTCATGTCTCTCCCCGTAGTTGCTACTTCATGTGCGATGATGGTGTGCACGTTTAGCTGTTCATCTAGTTTGCTAGATTGTTGCATGCTAGTCTTTGTTTTAGTCATGAATTATTGACTGGAATTAACCATGAACTTGCCTAATATTTAACAATCCAAAAATCTAATTGTAGGCAATTTCCTGAGTTAACTATGGCTGTATTCACTGATGCACTGAGGCCGGATAAGTTTACCGGTTTGCATTTTAAGAGGTGGCAGGAGAAGACCATGCTCTGGATTACTGCTCAAGTTTTCCATGTTAGTGTTGGTGCTCCAGAGGGAATGTTGGACAAGATCAGAGAAAATTCCAAGAAGCCAATACTACGTTTGTGGGATGCATTCTGAGCGTTCTTGCTGACCTCTGTGTGATGTGTACATGCACATAGATGGTGGAAAGACACTGTGGGATGCGCTGAATGCAAAATTCGGTGCAACAAATGTAGGCAGTGAACTGTACATCATGGAGAGTTTTCATTACTACAAGATGGTGAATAACCATTCTATGGTTGAACAAGCTCATGAGATACAGTGCATTGTGAATGAACTGGAACTCTTTAAGTGTGTTCGACCCTTCGTGGCTGGGTGCATGATTGCAAAGTTGCCTCCTTCATGGACGAATTTTACCACAACTCTAAAACATAAGAGATAGGAGACATCCGTTGAAAATCTGATTGCATCTCTTGATGTTGAAGAAAAAGCTCGGGCTAAAGACACTACTAAGAAAGGAGGCGAGGTTCAGCCTACCGCCAACATGGTGCGGAGGTACCCATAGAACAAGAACAAAGGGAAGAACAAACCTGTTTTCAACAAGCCTACAGAGACTACTACTTTCAAGAAGAAGTTTAACAAGGCTGAGCTAGAGTGCTATGCCCGTGGGAAGCCCGGACACTTTTCCACGGAATCCCTAGAATGTGTAGACCGTAGAGGGAAAACGATATCCAAGACTGTGAATGTGACCGCTAGCAATACTGATGGGTATGGTAATTTACCTATTGTACTTTTAGTATTTCAATCATCTTCGTGGTGGATTGATTCAGGTGCTAACGTTCATGTGTGTGCTGAAATCTCTTTATTTACTTCTTATCAGGTCGCAAGGGGTTCTTCCGTCCTAATGGTGAATGGGTCACATGCTTCTGTTCGTGGCATTGGCACGGTGGATTTGAAGTTTACTTCGGGAAAGATCGTGCAACTAAGGAACGTGCAGCATGGCCCTACCATGAACAAGAATCTAGTTAGCGGCTCCCTTCTATGCCGAGATGGGTTTAAGGTAGTTTTAGAGTTGAATAAAGTAATCGTTTCGAGATATGGACAATTTATAGGCAAAGGCTTTGAGTGCGGAGGCTTGTTCCGCTTTTCCCTTTCAAATTTTTGCAAAGTAAACCAAATTTGTGCTAGTGTTAATGATGATGCAAGTGTTTGGCACTCTCGTTTATGTCATATTAATTTTGGTTTAATGTCTGGGCTATCCAGTATGAGTTTAATTCTGAATTTCACTGTTGCCAAAGTTCTAAGTGCCATAGTTGTGTGCAATCGAAGCAACCTCGAAAGCCTCATATGTCTGCCTATGAGAGAAACTTGGCACCTCTAGAACTCATACATTCTGATCTTTGTGAGATGAATGGTGTGTTGACAAAAATATGGAAAGAGATATTTCATGACTTCGATTGATGATGCGACGAGATTTTGCTATGTTTATTTGTTGCAAACTAAAGATGAAGCATTAGACTACTTTAAAATCTATAAAGCTGAAGTTGATAATCAACTAGAGAGAAAGATCAAGCGTCTTAGGTTCGATCATGGTGGAAAGTATTTTCCCAAAGTATTTGATAAATTTTGTGAGGAACATGGTATTATTCATGAGAGGACGCCTCCCTATTCACCCCAATCAAATGGGGTTGCCGAGAGGAAAAACCGCACGTTGACTGACTTGGTGAATGCCATGTTAGACACTACCAGTTTATCTAATGCATGGTGGGGGAGGCTCTATTGACTTCATGTCATGTCCTGAATAGGGTTCCTGACAAGAATAAGGAGAAAACCCCTTATGAGGAGTGGGTTGGGAGAAAACCATCACTTTTTTATTTGCGCACTTGGCGATGCTTGGCAAAGGTCAATATTCCTATTCCTAAGAAACGCAAACTTGGACCACAGACAGTGGGTTGTGTCTTTCTAGGATATGCTCAACGGAGCATTGCTTATAGATTTTTGGTGGTAAAATCTGAAGTACCTGATATGCATGTAGATACTATAATGGAATCTCGTGACGCAACATTTTTTGAGAAAATATTTCCTATGAAAGATATGCATAGCATTGCTAGATTTTCTCCTGAGATAATTCCTGAATTTAGTACAACTGATGAATATTTCAAACAATCCCATGAGGAAGTCCTTGAGAAGGATAACGATGAAGTTCCTGTAAGGAGCAATAGACAAAGGGTTGCAAAATCCTTTGGTGATGATTTCATTGTATAACTTGTGGATGACACACCCAAGTCTATTGCAGAGGCATATGCATCTCCAGATGTAGATGACTGGAAAGAAGTTGTTCATGATGAGACGAATTCAATTCTTTCTAATGGAACTTGGGAACTAACTGATAGACATATGGTTGTAAACCTGTGGGCTGTAAGTGGGTGTTCAAAAAGAAGCTGAGGCCTGAAGGTACTATTGATAAGTACAAGGCGTGGCTTGTGGCCAAGGGCTACACTCTGAAAGAAGGCGAAGATTATTTTGACACCTCACTACTAGGAAAAAGCTTATACACAGAGACTTATCAGTAGCGCTCGTTAAAACAAACCGCTACTGCTAAGTAACAGTAGCGTAGGACAAAGCAGCACGCTACTGCTACCCAAATAGCAGTAGCTCTTCCCTCATAAAACGCGCTGCTACTATGACTGTTCTAACCGTTGGTGCCACACTTGGTATACTAGTAGCGCCCTTCTAGAAACCGCGCTACTGCTAACAAAATAGTAGTAGCGCGTTTTAAGGTGACACGCTACTACTAAGTTTGACTTGCCCCTACGCGGGCGTTCCTCCTTCCTCCAATTCCCCATTCTTCTCGCGTCTCCCCAACCTCTCCCTCGCCACCTCGCCCTGCCTCCGTCGCCGTCACCGAAGCCGCCACCGGAGCCACGCGCCATCGCCGCCACTGGAGCCACGCGCCCTGGGAGCCATCCTTGTCCGCTCCTCGCCGCCCCTGCTCCCTCATCGCCCCTGCCTCCATCGCCATCACCGGAGCTACCACAGGACAGAGGCACCCTCGACGCCCTCCCCGCCACCGTCTCCCCCGAGCACCCTCTCTGTAAGCCGCCACCCCTCCTCTCTAGGTTAATTTACTTAGGTGAATTTAGTTATGAACCCTAGGAATTAGCTAGGTTAAGTAGGTTAACTAGGTAGGTTAATTTGGTTAACTAACTGGGTTAACTAACTAGGTTAACTAGCTAGGTTAATTAGGTTAACTAGCTAGGTTAGAAATTTTTTTAGTTTAGAGCAAATATTTAGTTAGGGCAGTAGGGTTTAACTAGGGCAGTAGGGTTTAGAGCAAAAATTTAGTTAGGGCAGTAGGGTTTAATTATGGTTTTTGTTTTCATACTTGTCTTTTAGAAGAACAAAATGAGGAAAATGTTGCAGCAGTGCTGCTAGTAGTATATATAGTGGTACTAGTCGATGTTAATTAGGTTAGGGCAGTAGTGGTACTAGTAGATGTTAATTAGATGTTTTTTAGTTAGGGAAGTAGGGTTTTACTAGGTTAATTAGGTGAAGTTAAATGAATGACCTAAATGAATGAAATAGTAGTTAACTGAATTTTTAGGACAAATTTGTATATGCTTAACTACTTATGTAAATATTATTTTTAGGACAAACTTGTATATGCTTAAGTAGTTAACTAAATATATTATAGGGTTGTATATATAGTTGCTTAAGTACTTGTACAGTTGTTCTACACCCAATGTATGCTTAAGTAGTTGTATAATTCCTAGGGTTCATCAATGGGTGCTTAAGTAGTTGTAGATGCTTAAGTAGCTAGCTAGGTTTCATCTAATTAGTTAGTACTTGTAGATGCTTAAGTACTAGGGCAGTAGGGTTAGGGCAGTAGGGTTAGGGCAGTAGGGTTTAACTAGATGTTAATTAGGGCAGTAGGGTTTAGTTTAGAGAAAAAGTTCAGTATAAAAATATAAATTTCTATCAGTGCTGCAAGTGTACTAGGTCCTTAATTTTTATTGATTTTTTATTATGACAGAAATTTAGGACATAATTTAAATTGAGTTTTAGGGTTCATAATTTGAAATTTGTGTAGATTTTCTTGGTGTCAAACACTAGGAGATGCAAATTTGAAGTGGTCATGTTATATGCAAATTTGTAGTTGGTCATGTACATGTTCTTAAGTGGTCCTGTTATATGCAACATTGAAGTGGTTCGATTATGCCCAAGTGGCCTTTTGTTGTTTCTAGGGAATGAAGCGAGTGGCCTATGTTTTGCCGGAATGTTGATTCATTTCCGTTCTGGCAAATTTCAGGTGCTCGATTTGTCCACTTTTTAGCAAAGGTCATGCCAAAATTTTCCGTGAATTTTTGCATGACTTGTGCTACAAACTAGGACATATCGAGTGCCCGGGATCTGCCGCACTGGGAATGAATCACCGTTCCTGCAAAACATATGGCATTTTTAATGTCATTATTCATTTTATTAGGTCTAGAATTAAATGACTAGATTTAATTGTAGGAAACATGGCTAGCAACAATGAAGGAGAGGGTTCTGGTGATTGCAACGTCTACGAGGCGGCAGACGCTTATTTGAACCTTCTCGACGAGAAACGGTTGTTGTAGGGCCCAGCTGTCACATCTGAGACTGAGACCGACATCGAGACCGGCGCCGAGACTGGCGCTGAGACCCAGACCGGCACCGAGACTGGCAAAGCCGGTATAGAACCGAAACCGAAGAGGCACCGAGACTGGCAAAGCCGGTATACGACGAGTGGCCGTAGTGTCAGGCCCAGGTGTACCGGCTTCCGAGCGACAACCAGTAGTTAGTTTAGGTTCATGCTAGTGCGAGAGAGGGATACGAACCGATGCCTCAAGAAGTACTACATTATGTATGATGAGACATGTCATGTAATTTGTATAGCTATATCGTGATTATGATGTGACAACATGATTTGTGTTGGATGATATGATGAGACTATTATGTGTATGATATGATGAGCATATTGCATGTTTATGATATGATTAGAATATTGCATAAAACCTGTACAAAAACATCACAAATACGCAGCAAAAAAAAGATATGAGAAAATATGGTAGTAGTGCTCTTTAGCACTGGACAGGAAAACACTACTGCTAAAGTGTCGGATGTGGGGTTCCGGCAAAACCCTAAAGGTTCGAACTCTTGGGGTGCATGCGAAGTCTTTTCCTCCTACCGATGCATGCCCTAGCTCACTAAGATCTCGCGGACGAACTCGACGAACTCGCAACACAGAAAGACATAAGACTTATACTGGTTCGGGCCACCGTTGTGGTGTAATACCCTACTCCAGTGTGGTGGTGGTGGATTGCCTCTTGGGCTGATTATGAACAGTACAAGGGGAAGAACAACCTCCTGAGGTTGAGGTGTTCTTGTGGCTAAGGTAGGTTCTCGATCAGATCAGATCAAGCTGAGATGCCCCTACTGCGGTGGCTAGTTCTACTTATATAGGCCCTGGTCCTCTCCCCAAATATTTAGTGGGAAGGGAGCCAACAACGGCGGGCAAATTTGAAGGGGGACAGCTAGTACAAGCTATCCTGACAAAAGTGGTCTTCGCCTGCGAAAGGCTCTGGTGGCTACGCCGTCTTGGGCTCCACGATGACCTCCATCCTGCCATCCTTCTGGTCTTGGTCTCGTTGCACCGATATGGCAACCTTTGCCTGATGCCTCGGTACTCCTCGCCTGCGCTTGCCTCCTTAGCACCAAAGAGGAAACAAGGACGCTGCGGGCGCTGGTGCCCACCTGGCGCCTGCCTGGTCTTGATCGTCATGGCTCACGTCACGAGAGCCTCGTGAGGTTTGCCCCGCCTTGATATCTTCGCTCCTCCTGAGCCTGCCTGGCTAGGCCACTCCAATGGAGGTCTTGCGTCATCCGCCCCGCGAGGCTTGGTCCCTCGCGAGGGTCTTGGATGCCTTGTTGATGAAGATGAGTCGTACGGCCCACTGACTCAGCCATGCCGTGGGCCGCAGGTAGGCAAGTCTAGGGACCCCCGTTCCCAGAACGCCGACAGTAGCCCCCGGGCCCAAGGTGCGCTCGGGCTTGGCTTCGCGGCGAAGCCAAGGGTCAAGTACGGAGTGCCGCGGGCCCTAAAAGCCTGCGGCCTCGGTTGACGCATGGCGGTTGATTGGACGTGGGCGTCTCCGCTTCCCCACACTGCCTCTGAATCCGCCTGGCTATGTGGGCCCCGCAGCTCACATTGCTATTCCTCCGTCGTCTGCGTCTCGCTTCCTCAATCTCCCTGCTTCCTTGAGACTTTGTTTCTCTTCTCTGACCTGCCCTCTGCCGGCTCCATTGCCATGGCGCCAAAACAAGCAGACAAGGGAAAGAAGCCCTTGTCTCGGCTAAGCGCTCCTCCGGCCGTCGAGCCGGCGCTAGGTCGATCCCGAGTGCTCAACGACGAGGCCATGGACAAGGTGCGTCCGATGCTTGCTTCTAGCTTCAACGAGTGGGGAGAGACGGTGGCTTGACCTGCGTCTCGCACTCGCATGGCTCGGGCAGCCACTGAAGTCCCAATCTTCATAGATGCCCTCTGGGCTGGCCTGATTCCTCCCTTCTCCGCCTTCTTCAATGCGGTGCTCGAGCATTATCAGATCCACATGCTGCATCTTGACCCTCAATCGGTTACTCTTCTTGCTGTCTTCGCCTTCGTGTGCGAAGCCATGGTGGGCATCGCTCCTTCGGTGGCCCTCCTTCGTCATTTCTTCTTACTGCATCTGATCGGCCCCCAGCAATGCTCGGGGTGCGTGAGCTTCTAGGCCGTGGCCGCAACGGCGGGCGCGAGGATCGACTTTGAGCTTCCTCCGTCCGCATGCGAGTTTCGGACACGGTGAGTGTTTGTCGATGCCGGCGTGCTCAGCCCTCTGCTTCATGCTCCGCCAGGGCCCGCTGTTCCCAACTCCAGTTGGGGCCATCAGAAGCTCACGAGCCCCCGCCTCGCTCCCGTCTGGGCCAGGCTGAGAAGGTTGAAGGACCGCGGTGTGACTGCGCCTATGGTGGTGAAGGAGTTTGTCAAGCGTTGAGTCGCTCCGCTTCAGCGCCATTCCCGCCCGATGTGGGCCTTCCTCAGCAGTCAGGACCACATGACGTTTCAACAGGAAGGGCTTCCTCTTGAGACGTGGGAGACAGTGCTTATGGTCCTGACGGGAACCCCTCTGCCAGACGACATGCCCAGGAAGAGTTGTTTGCTGTACCGTTGCGAGAACAAGGATGAGTTTTCTGCGAGCAGGCCCTCCTTTGATGAGTGGGGCCTGCGCCCGATCGGCCTGGTGGGGCCCCGCGAGAATCCTATCGACGTGGTCCCGCTCCTTGTCACCGGTGCCGAGCTCGCCCCGAGTGATCGTGCAGGAGGGCGAGCTCCGACGGAGGCCGGCGGCTCCAGCGCTGACGAGCACATCTCGCGCAGAGATCCGGGAGCGTTGTCCTCGGGAGCTCGCGTCCCCTCTCCCGAGACGTTGGACGCTGCGGAGGCGCGGCGTGTGGTTCCCGAGGCCAAGGCTCCAGGAGCCTCGGGAGGTTGTGGTGAGGCGGCGCCCGACCGTTCACCGCAGCCGGGCACCCCTGAAGTAGGCCCTCCGAGCTCCCCTTCGACCTCGCCCCACGCAGGCCGCCACGTCCAGCGCTTCGGTCGGCTCTGCGTGGACTTCGAGGAGCTCCGCAAGGGGAAAGGATCCTCGAGCGGCGACAACATCTTCGGGCCGCTGAAGCGGAGGAAGTACATCGCCGTCGACATGTAAGTACCGTATCACTGTGACTCCTTGTGTGCTGCTTCCATTTCCTGATGTTAGTTCTTCAGGGCTCCTTCTACCAAGGCGGCTGCACCTTCTGAGAAACGACCTCCTCCTTCCTCGACTCCCCCGTTGGCCTTGAGCACTCCGAGTCCGCTTGCTGCCCCTGGAGCAGGGTCGGTTGAAGGAGCGCTCTTGCCTTCATGGCGCGCTGAACCCGCGGCTTTGTCGCCCCTCCCCCGCGGTCTGGCGTAGAGCTTGGCGGGCGTGCCCAAGACCCCTCCTTCGGTTATGGATAGTAGCTGGTTGGCATCGATCTTCGGTTCCTCTTCAAGCCGCGAGCCCAGATTGGCTTGGGCTCCTTGCAAGGACTGGTTGACGTCAGGTGCAGCGCCAGCCCCCAGCCCCCCGCCGAGAGGTGATGCGCCGTTCGATACCCCATCTGCAGCCCCCGAGGTGATGGATGAGGTGGGCCGTGCGTTCGAGTTTGAGCGCGGGCGGAGCGTCGTTCGCCATGAGCTTTTCCAGGAGGCGATTGGCGCGATGAGCCGGCTTGGTGAAGAGCTCGCAGGAGTCCACTCGCGCCTTGAGGCTGAAGGTCTCCGGTTGGCGGAGGAACGGCGCAAGCTAAGGGTGGCTATCAACCTTGGCTGCTACCAGCGTGATCTTGACAATGCGAAGGCTGAAGCGTCCCTCAAGATTTCCCGCGAGGCTTGCTCCCGAGCCTTGGAGGAGGCTCGTGAGGCCGACCGCCTTCGCGAGGCCACGGAGAAGCGCGCGTGGGAGCTCCACGCCTGGAGCGCGTCCCTAGAGCAGCAGGTGGAGGCACGCAGAGCCGCCCTTGCGTCGCTGAGGGGGACGCCCGCCGAGGAGGAAGAGGTCCGGAAGCGTGAGGAGGCGTTGGCGCTGGAGGCCGTGGAACGCGGCCTCGAGCTTGAGCAATTGGAGATAAGGGAGCGTCAAGTTACCCAAGCAGAAGATGCCGTTGGGGTAAAAAGCGAGGCCAGGGGCCAGGAGGAGGTGGACCGCCAGGTGGCCGAGGTTCGTGCAGACCTGGAGGGAAGGTATTACTTGAAGTTGAAGCTCGCCGGTATGGAGGGTGCGGGTAAGGTTGCTGCCCTCAGGCCCAGGTTGGACGAGGCTGAGAGACGTGCGGAGGCCACGGCTGCCACCCTGGTCACGGCGCAGGCGGACTTGGCCTCCACCCGCGCCGAGCTGCTTTCTCTTTGGGAGCGGGTCGATGACGCCGAGGCTGTCGCACGGCAAAACAGGGAGGAAGTGCTCCAACGTCGGACGCTGGAGTGCGAGCATGCCCCTATGCTTCAGGATCTCCGAAACAGGGCCAATACCGCCCTGGGCTACATCTGCGACGAGAATGCACCTGCCCCCCGCTCTAATGACTATGCCAGCCACCTGACCTTCTTCACCGACGTGGTGACGCGCCTGGAAACCCGGTCTGACAGGGCTCGCCGGCTCGTGGAGGAGAGAGAAGTCGTGGCCTGCTCGGGCGCGCGTTCTCCCGTGTCTTCAGCCACCTCAGGAACACCTTCCCCGACTTCGACTTCGACGCCGCCATTGCCCCCGTACCGCAGGCCGTCCGGGGCGATCTGGCGCGGTGGGTGGAGGACAACGTGGACGCGATGGTCAGAGCCTTTGCCTCTGACAACGACGCGGTGGTGGTCGCCACAGATGAAGGCGATGTGGTTGACGACGGCGACGGAGGCGTCGCCGAAGGCGGCGACGGTGCCGGCGAAGATGACGACGACGCGAGTGACGCGTTTGAGGGCGATGTAGTGAGTGACATATCTGGTGGATCCCATGTTCTCCTGTTGTTTTATCCTATATGCAAAAAACTCGGGCGTGGCCCTTGGAAAACTTGTAAGAGCATTTTGAGAGGGGGAGCCCCTAATGTAAGCAAGCTGCAGCCTTTACTTTCGTATGCGGTATTGAATTTGTGCCCTCGTGGACTCATGAGTCCAGGGGCGAGTTTCCCCTTGTGGTTTACCTTAGTCAGCGCTAGCCTCGAGCTGGGTCACGAGGCTACGAGTTTCTGAGAATCCTGCGGAGCTTGTCGACCTGTCAGAAGGAGCCCCGCAAGAGGCAAGCGCCAGTTGCAGCGTTAGCGCATGCTCGGCGTGCGTGTGCTTCGCGCAATCCCGTTCGTGAGGGGCTCATGAGGGGAAGGCGTCAGACATGAGTCCCAGACAAAACGAAATCCAGAAAGCAAGAAACTGCTCGAACAAGAAGAGGCACCCCCCGCGCGCATCAAAAAACTCGGCTTCAACTTAAATCCAGATCCAGAAAGCAAAGCTACAGAAAGAGAGATCCAAAGCAAATGGCCGCGTCCGTCACCTAGGCTAGTCTTCTGGTCTTCAAGTATTCTCACCAGCGCGGAGCTAAGTGCTGCCACTAGGCGTGGGAGGGAGCCCCAGGGCCTGAGGCCGGCACCCCTGAGACTCCGGGGCGTGTACAGCCCTAACTCATTATGACATGAGAGTGTCACGGGCAGCGAGCTTCACAGGCACCGGGCCTTCTTCACAGGTACCAGCCTTGATTCATATCGCCAGACGAGGGCCCCGCCTTGGGCCACCCTCGACCACCTTGCCGACCGGCTACCAGGACGACACAAAGGGGGAGAAGGGGACGCCAGCGGTGCCCTCGGCGACCACGGGTCCTCTTCCGGGGGAAGGCTCGCCGGCACCTCCCCGGCAGAGGGCCTACCTCCGGGTGTCCCCTGGCTTCGCGCGCCGTGGGGAGGGCTCTGGCTCCCGACCCCTCTCCTGCAGCCCCCAACGCGATCCCCCTGCTGGCAGGGAGGTCGCCGAGCTGGGGCCACCAGCCGTTGTGGTGATCTTTTCCTCCTGCGACTCATGGTTAGCGTAAGCTTGCTCCTGTGGGATTAGGGGTACCCTGTAGTTGTCGTTGCACACGCGGCCGTGGTGGTTCCCCGGCGGCTCCTGGAAGGCCTCAACTCCCAGCGCCTCTTCTTCCCAACCTTCTCCGATGAACGAGCCAGGATCGTCCTCCTGTGCGTAATCCTGGTCCATCATGCGGGGCACGTAGGCTTCCGGGGCCGTCACCCCGAACACCTCGTCGTAGTGCCCCACACTCCATGTCGTCCGGCCCAGCGTGGCGTCCTGAGGATGGTAGCGCGGCATCCCACTTGGGCCATGGGAGGCGACGCTTGTGCTCATGCTTGTCGCGGGCGGCATGGGGGCGGCAGAGCCCCCGGCGCCGCCAGCCGTGCTGGTGTTGACGAAGCCCCCTGGCACACCTGATGGCGCGTGGTTGCGGCGGGGCCCGCCGTGAGACCCTGTAGGTGGCCTGAGGAGGAAGCTGATGACAGAAGGGCGGTGCTCCCGACGCCGCTGCATCCAGCAGCTCAGCAACGTGCTCCAGCAGTGCATCCCGGCCGCTCTCCATCAGCCAGCACCGCAGCAGCTCTCGCACCACCGTGAGCGCTGCTTGAATGTTTGCCTGCTCCCGCCGTGAATGCAGCGCCGTCGCTGCGACGTGGCTTGCCGCCCTTGCAGTGGCTCGCACTTGCCGCGGGGTGAGGGTGGACGACACTTGGCCGCGCCGCCCGCGCCCCGCAGCATTGGACGGCGCTCGCGCCGCCTGGAGCGCGGGGTCGAGGGCTTCGTGGGCAGGTGGCGCAGCCTGAGCCGGCCAGGCTGCCCAGCGGTCCGAGTCAGCCCTTGGGTCGCCGGACATCGTGGTCGCGGAGCGTCGGCAGGTCGATTGGCAGAGAAGAAGCTCCGGCGCACCCCTACCTGGTGCACCAAATGTCGGATGTGGGGTTCTGGCAAAACCCTAAAGGTTCGAACTCTGGGGTGCGCGCGAAGTCTTTTCCTCCTACCGGTCCACGCCCTAGCTCACTAAGATCTCGCAGACGAACTCGACGAACTCGCAACACAGAAAGACACGAGATTTATACTGGTTCTGGCCACCGTTGTGGTGTAATACCCTACTGCAGTGTGGTGGTGGATTGCCTCTTGGGCTGATGATGAACAGTACAAGGGGAAGAACAACCTCCTGAGGTTGAGGTGTTCTTGTGGCTAAGGTAGGCTCTCGATCAGATCAGATCAAGCTGAGATGCCCCTACTGTGGTGGCTAGTTCTACTTATATAGGCCCTGGTCCTCTCCCCAAATATTGAGCGGGAGGGAGCCAACAACGGTGGGCAAATTTGAAGGGGGACACCTAGTACAAGCTATCCTGACAAAAGTGATCTTTGCCTGCGAAAGGCTCTGGTGGCGACGCCGTCTTGGGCTCCACGATGACCTCCGTCCTGCCGTCCTTCTGGTCTTGGTCTCGTTGCACCGATATGGCAACCTTTGCCTGATGCCTCGGTACTCCTCTCCTGCGCTTGCCTCCTTAGCACCAAAGAGGAAACAAGGATGCTGCGCGCGCTGGCGCCCGCCTGGTCTCGATCGTCATGGCTCACGTCACGAGAGCCTCGTGAGGTTTGCCCCGCGTTGATATCTCCGCTCCTCGTGAGCCTGCCTGGCTAGGCCACTCCAGAGGAGGTCTTGCGTCGTCCGCCTCGCGAGGCTTGGCCCCTCGCGAGGGTCTTGGATGCCTTGTTGATGAAGATGGGCCGTACGGCCCGCTGACTCAGCCACGTCGTGGGCCGCAGGCAGGCAAGTCTGGGGACCCCATTCCCAGAACACCGACATAAAGCACTTAGCAGCATCACTGGTTTGGAAAGCGCTACTGCTAAGTAGGTATAGCAGTAGCGCGTGTCAAACCGCGCTACTGCTAAACGTTAGTTGTAGTGCCGTATCAGTAGCGCGGTGCCCCGTGCTACTGATAGCCCTTAGACCCGCGCTACTGCTAGGCTTTTCCCTAGTAGTGCCTACTCACCCGTTGCTAGAATGACCACCATTCGGGTGCTACTTTCCATGGCTGCCTCTTATGGTCTTATGATTCATCAAATGGATGTAAAGACAACTTTCCTTAATGAAGAGTTTGAAGAGGAAATCTATATGGATTAGCCTGATGGATTTGTGGTAAAGGGTGAAGAGAGAAAGGTGTGCAAGTTGTTAAAATCTTTGTATGGTCTAAAACATGCACCTAATGTTGGGTAACGTAGTAATTTCAAAATGTTCCTATGCACACTCAGGGTCATGGTGATGCATAGAAATGAGAGGGGAGAGTGTGTCCACGTACCCTCGTAGACTGAAAGCGGAAGCGTTAGCACAACGTGGTTGATGTAGTCGTACGTCTTCACGATCCGACCGATCCAAGTACCGAATGTACGGCACCTCCGAGTTCAGCACACGTTTAGCTCGATGACGTCCCGCAAACTCCGATCCAGCAGAGCTTCACGGGAGAGTTCCGTCAGCACGACGGCGTGATGATGGTGCTACCGACGCAGGGCTTCACCTAAGCACCGCTACGATATGATCGAGGTGGAATATAGTGGAGGGGGGCACCGCACACGGCTAAGCGACCAAGAGATCAATTGTTGTGTCTAGAGGTGCCCTCTGCCCCCGTATATAAAGGATCAGGGGGAGGAGGCGGCCGGCCAGGAGGAGGGCGCGCCAGGGAGGAGTCCTACTCCCACCGGGAGTAGGACTCCCTCTTTTCCTAGTTGGAGTAGGAGGGGGAAAGGAAGGGAAGGAGAGAGGAGGAAGGAAAGGGGGCGCCGCCCCCCTCCTTTTCCAATTCTGACTAGAGGGGGAGGGGGCGCGCAGCCAGCCCTAGCCGCCCCTCCTCTTCTCCACTAAGGCCCATCTTGGCCCATTAGACTCCCCGGGGGGTTCCGGTAACCCTCCGGTATATGTCCGAAACTCCCCGAAACCATTCCGGTGTCCGAACATAGTCATCCAATATATCGATCTTTACGTCTCGACCATTTCGAGACTCCTCGTCATGTCTGTGATCACATCCGGGACTCCGAACTACCTTCGCTACATCAAAACACAAAAACTCATAATACAATCGTCATCGAACTTTAAGCGTGCGGACCCTACGGGTTCGAGAACTATGTAGACATGACCGAGACACGTCTTCAGTCAATAACCAATAGCGGAACCTGGATTCTCATATTGGCTCCCACATATTCTACGAAGATCTTTATCGGTCAAACCGCATAACAACATACGTTGTTCCCTTTGTCATCAGTATGTTACTTGCCCGAGATTCGATCGTCGGTATCTCAATACCTAGTTCAATCTCGTTACCGGCAAGTCTCTTTACTTGTTCCGTAATGCATCATCTCGCAACTAACTTATTAGTTACAATGCTTGCAAGGCTTACAGTGATGTGCATTACCGAGTGGGCCCAGAGATACCTCTCCGACAATCGGAGTGACAAATCGTAATCTCGAAATACGCCAACCCAACAACTACCTTTGGAGACACATGTAGAGCACCTTTATAATCACCCAGTTACGTTGTGACGTTTGGTAGCACACAAAGTGTTCCTCCGGTAAACGGGAGTTGCATAATCTCATAGTCATAGGAACATGTATAAGTCATGAAGAAAGCAATAGCAGAATACTAAACGATCAAGTGCTAAGCTAACGGAATGGGTCAAGTCAATCACATCATTCTCCTAATGATGTGATCCCATTAATCAAGTAACAACTCATGTCTATGGCTAGGTAACATAACCATCTTTGATCAACGAGCTAGTCAAGTAGAGGCATATTAGTGACACCCTGTTTGTCTATGTATTCACACAAGTATTATGTTTCCGGTTAATACCATTCTAGCATGAATAATAAACATTTATCATGATATAAGGAAATAAATAATAACTTTATTATTGCCTCTAGGGCATATTTCCTTCAGTCTCCCACTTGCACTAGAGTCAATAATCTAGATTACACTGTAATGATTCTAACACCCATGGAGTTTTGGTGCTGATCATGTTTTTCTCGTGGAAGAGGCTTAGTCAACGGGTCTGCAACATTCAGATCCGTATGTATCTTGCAAATATCTATGTCTCCCACCTGGACGTGGTCCCGGATGGAATTGAAGCGTCTCTTGATGTGCTTGGTCCTCTTGTGAAATCTGGATTCCTTTGCCAAGGCAATTGCACCAGTATTGTCACAAAAGATTTTTCATTGGACCCGATGCACTAGGTATGACACCTAGATCGGATATGAACTCTGATACGTCTCCGTCGTATCTACTTTTCCAAACACTTTTGCCCTTCTTTTGGACTCTAACTTGCATGATTTGAATGGAACTAACCCGGACTGATGCTGTTTTCAGCAGACTTTCCATGGTGTTATTTATGTGCAGAAACAAAAGTTCTCGGAATGACCTGAAACTCCACGGAACGTCTATTTGGAAATAATAAAAAATCTTTGCAAAAGATGAAGACCAGGGGCCCACACCCTAGCCACGAGGGTGGGGGACGCGCCCCCTACCTCATGGGCCCCCTGGAGCTCCTCCGACCTCAACTCCAACTCTATATATTTGCTTTCGGGGAGAAAAAAATCAGAGAGAAGAATTCATCACGTTTTACGATACGGAGCCGCCGCCAAGCCCTAAAACCTCTCGGGAGGGCTGATCTGGAGTCCGTTCGGGGCTCCGGAGAGGGGGATTCATCGCCATCGTCATCATCAACCATCCTCCATCACCAATTTCATGATGCTCACCGCCGTGCGTGAGTAATTCCATCGTAGGCTTGCTGGACGGTGATGGGTTGGATGAGATCTATCATGTAATCGAGTTAGTTTTGTAAGGGTTTGATCCCTAGTATCCACTATGTTCTGAGATTGATGTTGCTATGACTTTGCTATGCATAATGCTTGTCACTAGGGTCCGAGTGCCATGATTTCAGATTTGAACCTATTATGTTTTCATGAATATATGTGAGTTCTTGATCCTATCTTGCAAGTCTATAGTCACCTACTATGTGTTATGATCCGGCAACCCCGAAGTGACAATAATCGGGACCACTCCCGGTGATGACCATAGTTTGAGGAGTTCATGTATTCACTATGTGCTAATGCTTTGTTCCGGTACTCTATTAAAAGGAGGCCTTAATATCCCTTAGTTTCCATTAGGACCCCGCTGCCACGGGAGGGTAGGACAAAAGATGTCATGCAAGTTCTTTTCCATAAGCACGTATGACTATATTCGGAATACATGCCTACATTACATTGATGAATTGGAGCTAGTTCTGTGTCACCCTATGTTATGATTGTTACATGATGAACCGCATCCGGCATAATTCTCCATCACCGATCCAATGCCTACGAGCTTTTCACATATTGTTCTTCGCTTATTTACTTTTCCGTTGCTACTGTTACAATCACTACAAAACACCAAAAATATTACTTTTGCTACCGTTACTTTTGTTACCGTTACCACTACTATCATATTACTTTGCTACTAAATACTTTGCTGCAGATATTAAGTTATCCAGGTGTGGTTGAATTGACAACTCAACTGCTAATACTTGAGAATATTCTTTGGCTCCCCTTGTGTCGAATCAATAAATTTGGGTTGAATACTCTACCCTCGAAAACTGTTGTGATCCCCTATACTTGTGGGTTATCAAGACTATTTTCTGGCGCCGTTGCCGGGGAGCATAGCTCTATTCTTTGAGTCACTTGGGATTTATATCTTCTGGTCACTATGAAGAACTTGAAAGACGCTAAGACAACAATTTATCCCTCAACTACGAGGGGAGGTAAGGAACTGCCATCTAGCTCTGCACTTGATTCACCTTCTGTTTTGAGTAAGCTTGCGACACCTAAACCTGCTTCTGCTATTCGTTCTGATATGTCGCATGTTATTGATGATGCCACTTCTGCTATGCATGATACATATGATGAGACTACTTCTATGCTTGGTACTACTGTGCCACTTAGTGAATTTCTTGATGAACAAATTGCTAGGGTTAGAGAGAAAGAAATTATTGAAACTGATTATATTGATGAAAGTGATGATGAAGACTTGCCTGTTATTCCTGAGGGTTATGTTTTTGATAAAGAAGCTACTTTAGCTATTTTAGCTTGCAAAGATAGATATGAACTCAAGAGGTTATTAGCTAAATGGAAGCAGCAATCTCTTAATGATAGAATGTAACCTGACCCTGCTTTTGCTACTTCACCTATGTGTGTTACTGATAAGGATTATGAATTCTCTGTTGATCCTGATATAATTACTTTGGTTGAATCTGATCCTTTTCATGGCTATGAATCTGAAACTGTTGTGGCACATCTTACTAAATTAAATGATATAGCCACCCTGTTCACTAATGATGAGAAATCTCGCTACCTATATATCCTTAAAATATTTCCGTTCTCATTAAAGGGTGATGCTAAGATATGGTTTAATTCTCTTGATCCTGGTTGTGTGCGTAGTCCCCAGGATATGATTTATTACTTCTCTGCTAAATATTTCCCTGCTCATAAGAAACAAGCTGCTTTAAGGGAAATATACAATTTTGTGCAAATTGAAGAAGAGAGTCTCCCACAAGCTTGGGGGAGGCTTCTCAAGTTACTTAATGCTTTGCCTGATCATCCTCTTAAGAAAAATGAAATACTTGATATCTTTTATAATGGACTAACCGATGCTTCCAGAGATTACCTGGATAGTTGTGCTGGTTCTGTTTTCAGGGAAAGAACACCGGATGAAGCTGAAATTCTATTGAATAATATGTTGACAAATGAAAATAATTGGACACTTCCTGAGCCAGCTCCTAAGCCAATTCCTGAGCCTATTCCTAAACCAACTCTAAAGAAAAGAGGTGTTCTATTTCTCAGTCCTGAAGATATGCAAGAGGCAAAGAAATCTATGAAAGAAAAAGGTATTAAAGCTGAAGATGTTAAGAATTTACCTCCTATTGAAGAAATACATGGTCTTAATTTACCGCCTGTTGACGAAACATATGATCTTAATCCATTACCTATTGAAGAAACTCATGGTCTTGATAACCCGACACAGGTAGTAAAGGTAATTCCCTCTATAGATATGATAAAGCTGAAATCCCTCCTACTAAAATTGCTAGCCAATGCTTGGATGAGTTTGATAACTTTCTGGTTAAGCAAGGAGATTCCAATGCTTATTTTGGTAGACAATTAAAACAAAATGCTTATATGATTGAACACTTGGGTGATTATATGTCTAGAGTTTAAGGTGAACTTAAACTCATTACTAAACATGCTTCTATGGTTACCACTCAAGTAGAACAAGTACTTAAAGCTCAAAATGATTTGCTCAAGGAAAGGAATAGTAAGAAAAATGATTATGCTGTTAGAGTGGCTACTAGAACGGGTAGAATGACTCAGGAACCATTGTATCTTGAAGGCCACCCTAAGAGAATTGAGCAAGATTCTCAGAGAAATAATATTGATGCACCTAGTCCTTCTACAAAGAAGAAAAAGAAAAATGATAGGACTTTGCATGCTTCTAGTGAACCTATTGCTGAACCACTTGAGAATCCAAATGATATTTCTATTTCTGATGCTGAAACACAATCTCGTAATGAACATGAGCCTAGTGAAAATGCTAATGATGATGTTCATGATGATGCTCAACTTAGTAATGATAATGATGTAGAAATTGAACCTGCTGTTGATCTTGATAACCCACAATCAAAGAATCAGCGTTATGATAAGAGAGGCTTTGTGCTAGGAAACATGGTAAAGAAAGAGAACCTTGGGTTCAGAAACCCATGCCTTTTCCTCCCAAACCATCCAAGGAAAAGGATGATGAGGATTTTGAGCGCTTTGCTGAAATGATTAGACCTATCTTTTTGCGTATGCGATTAACTGATATGCTCAAAATGAATCCTTATGCTAAGTATATGAAAGATATTGTTACAAATAAGAGAAAGATACCGGAAGCTGAGATTTCCACCATGCTTGCTAATTATACTTTTAAGGGTGGAATACCTAAGAAACTAGGAGATCCAGGAGTACCCACTATACCATGCTCCATTAAAAGAAACTATGTTAAAACTGCTTTATGTGATCTTGGAGCCGGTGTTAGTGTTATGCCTCTCTCTTTATATCGTAGACTTGATTTGAATAAGTTGACACCTACTGAAATATCTTTGCAAATGGCTGATAAATCAACTGCTATACCTGTCGGTATTTGTGAGGATGTGCCTGTTGTGGTTGCAAACGTTACTATTTTAACGGACTTTGTTATTCTTGATATTCCTGAGGACGATAGTATGTCTATTATTCTTGGAAGACCTTTTTTGAATACTGCAGGGGCTGTTATTGATTGCAACAAAGGCAATGTCACTTTTCATGTTAATGGTAATGAGCATACGGTACACTTTCCGAGGAAACAACCTCAAGTTCATAGTATCAATTCTATTGGAAAAATTCCATCGATTATTTTTGGAGGTTTTGAATTTCCTCTACCTACTGTCAAGAAGAAATATGATATTCTTATTATTGGGGATGTGCATATCCCCGTTGAGGTAACATAGTGTTATTCGAAATTTCTCCGGTTCCATGTTATTCGGAATGAGTTTGTTAACAAGACTTGATCAACCTTGTTAGTGGATTCCTTTTGATGAGCATGAGATGGATGAAACTAGAAGGCACAACCTTCTATACCCCCTTTCTACTTTCTGTTATTTAGTTGACATAAAGTAAAAAAGTATTTTCCGGTCTGTTTTCTGATTTACCCGTGCAATATAAAAATACCCCGAAAATAAAAGTTCTCCAAATGCCCTGAAAATGGAATATGATTTTTTTGGAATATTTGAGAATATCTGGCACTGAGAACACAGCAGGAGGGGCAAGCACCTGGCCACGAGGGTGGATTGCGCGCCCTACCCCCCTGGGCGCGCCCCCTGCCTCGTGGGCCCATGGTGGCCCCCCTCCACTTATTCCTGCACCAACACACTCCTTCTTCCTCCCACAAACACCAATATCCAGCTCAAGCACGAGTTCTAGCTCATTTTGCTGCGATTTTTGATCTCCTTGCTCAAAGCACCTCTCACAAAACTGCTTGGGGAGATTGTTCCTTGGTATGTGACTCCTCCATTGGTCCAATTAGTTTTTGTTCTAGTGCTCTATTCATTGCAAATTTGTGCTGCATAGGTGACCATGTTCTTGAGCTTGCATGTCAAATTTATATGGTTCCAAGTAGTTCTAATGCATGATATAGTCTCTAGGCACTTGTAGGAGTAGTTGCTATCAATTTTGTGGAGTTTGGTTTAATTTTATTTGAAGTTACTAAAAATTTCAGAAATTTTTCAGAGGAAGAAATATGCTTAGGAAAATGTTCCAAGGTGGTTCTTCGAGGAAGCAAGGACCCAGGCTTGCAATACGTGATGCTGATGAGGAGCCACCAAGGGACGCTCCAGTGCGGCCTTGTAAATGGCCTTCAGAAGACTTTATGGATCGAGCGGGAATCAAGGAAGAATTTAACGCATATTTGCGTAACGCTGATCTTGTGAGCTTTGAGGCAGACAAATGCCGCCAATACCACTATCTCACTAGTTCATTTGTGAGGAGGTTTGAATTTTCATCTTCATGTAATTCTCCAACTTTCCTGTTTGATCTCTATTAAAAATCTTATACTATGGACTTAGAGGATTTTACCGCTGCTTGCAAACTTCCACAATGGGGTACTGCTAGTGAACCTCGCAAATCTAAATTTAGAAATTTTCTTGCTAGTATAACTGTGGGGGAAACGAGCTATAGCACAAGCTACCATAGGGAGCATTCATTTTCCCGCTATACATTATTTTGCTCTCTTCATAGGTAGGTGCATAAATGGTAAAGATGAAGCATGTCACATGTGTGTCCCTGATCTCAGTATTCTTAGGAGTGTTGTGTTAGGAGACAAAACTTATAACTTGGGAGCCATTGTTGCACGTAGGTTGCACCATAATAGATTTAATGGAGATTTCTTTGGAGGAATTTATGCAACCCGCTTAGCTGATTTTCTTGGTGTGGACATTCGTGAGGATGATATTGAGTTGCCTCCTACTTATTTAGACTATAATGCTATGGTCCACCACCAGTTTATCAAGAGGAATGAATCACCTCTCCGGTATCGCTTAATCTTTGACAAACGTAGTGCTATCCGTATTACTCTCCCTGCTCCTGCCTTCTTTGATTATCAGGCAAAAGGAAGATATGTTATTACCAGAGAGGAGGCAGATGAGTACGAGAGGAGGGCGGAGGCAGCTCGCCGCCACGCTGCAGCACAGGAGGCAATAACTGCCGCAACTCAGTACGACCCTGGCTATAACTATGGATATCCGCTAGGTCATCCGTGGCAATAAACTAACTTAGGCCAAAAGCCTAAGCTTGGGGGAGTACATATTTCCCATCGACATTACATTTATGTTCACACACACTCATTGCTAGATGTCGGTGCTCATACTTTTTCACTGTAATATCCATGCTAGTTTATTTTTTTCTTTTTCCTGCTTTCTTCTTGTGTGTTTAATAAACTTTAAGAAAAACAAAAAAAATTAGTGTAACTTTTAGTTAGTTTACCTTTCTTGCTGTAGTAGTAATAATCAAAAAGAAAACCCAAAAAGATTTCCCGTTCTTCTTTTGCTTGTTGGGAGCTTTCCCGTGTAAATAGTTTTATTTCTTTTCTTTTCTTTGGGAGTCGATAGGAGAAGACCATAATTAAATTGTTGAAGTGGCTCTTATATGCATTATTGTTGATTTAACCAAGAGCCCATATTGCCTTGTCTTCTCCAGTTTATTGAATGCTCGGAGATTCCAGCTTAGTCCAATGCACGTGCACTCTTATTATTATTCACTTCGTTCGGTCGTGCAAGTGAGAGGCAATTATGACGATATATGATGGACTGACTGAGATGAGAAAAGCTGGTATGAACTCGACCTCTCTTGTTTTTGTAAATATGATGAGTTCATCGTTCCTGATTCAACCTATTATGAATAAACATGTTTGCAATGACAATTAGAGATCATAGTTGCTCGTGCCATGCTTGATTAGCTATGAGTTATAATGGTTTACCTTGTGTGCCAACATGCTATTAAAATGGTTGTGATGTGGTATGATGGGGTGGTATCCTCCTTTGAATGATTTAAGTGACTCGACTTGGCACATGTTCACACATGTAGTTGAAACAAATCAATATAGCCTTCACGATATTTATGTTCATGGTGGATTATATCCTACTCATGCTTGCACTCAATATTTATTAATTTTAATGCATGTTCATGACTGTTGTCGCTCTCTAGTTGGTCGCTTCCCAGTCTTTTGCTAGCCTTCACTTGTACTAAGCGGGAATACTGCTTGTGCATCCAATGCCTTAAACCCCAAAGTTATTCCATATGAGTCCACCATACCTTCCTATATGCGGTATCTACCTGCCGTTCCAAGTAAATTTGTATGTGCCAAACTCTAAACCTTCAAATAAAAATATTGTTTTGTATGCTCGAATAGCTCATGTATCAACTAGGGCTGTCCGTATCTTCCATGCTAGGCGGGTTATTCTCAAGAGGAGTGGACTCCGCTCCTCATTCACGAGAAAATGGCTGGTCACCGGGATGCCCAGTCCCATGCTTTATGCAAACTAAATCAAAATAATTGCAAACAAAACTCCCCCTGGGACTGTTGCTAGTTGGAGACACTCGTTGTTTTGAGCAAGTCATGGATTGATGCTTGTTGGTGGAGGGGGAGTATAAACTTTACCATTCTGTTTGGGAACCGCCTATAATGTGTGTAGCATGGAAGATATTGACATCTCTTGGTTGTTATGTTGACAATGAAAGTATGCCGCTCAGAATATTATTTATCTCTATTTCAAAACCGAGCTCTGGCTCTCATCAAAAAGCACTAGCTGGAGAGCGCAGCTGTCATTTGCATCCATTACTATTAATTTATATTGGGTATGACTATGATTGGATCTCTTTTACCATGAATTACAATGTCTAGTCAGTCCTTGATCTTTAAAGGAGCTCTGCATTTATGTTTTGCGGTCTCAGAAAGGGCTAGCGAGATACCATCTTGTTATATCATATTATGATT
This sequence comes from Triticum aestivum, assembly GCF_018294505.1. Taxonomy (NCBI): domain Eukaryota; kingdom Viridiplantae; phylum Streptophyta; class Magnoliopsida; order Poales; family Poaceae; genus Triticum; species Triticum aestivum. The sequence goes on along the minus strand of NC_057814.1, from coordinate 110,109,424 downwards.
GTTTTGAGAAAGTGTTGTCATCCGTGATTAATTATTATGGCTCGCTAGTTGATTATGCTATTGATATAAGTAAACATGAGACCTAAAAGTTATTGTGAATGTGGTTAGTCATAATCTTTGCTGAAAACTTGAATGCTGGCTTTACATATTTACAACAACAAGAGCAAACAGAGTTTGTAAAATTTTTTCTTTATCACTTTTAGTTTATCAACTGAATTGCTTGAGGACAAGCCAAGGTTTAAGCTTGGGGGAGTTGATACGTCTCCGTCGTATCTACTTTTCCAAACACTTTTGCCCTTGTTTTGGACTCTAACTTGCATGATTTGAATGGAACTAACCCGGACTGACGCTGTTTGCAGCAGACTTTCCATGGTGTTATTTATGTGCAGAAACAAAAGTTCTCGGAATGACCTGAAACTCCACGGAACGTCTATTTGGAAATAATAAAAAAATCCTTGCAAAAGATGAAGAACAGGGGGCCCACACCCTAGCCACGAGGGTCGGTGGTGCGCCTGCCACCCTAGGGCACGCCCCCTACCTCGTGGGCCCCCTGGAGCTCCTCCGACCTCAACTCCAACTCTATATATTTGCTTTCGGGGAGAAAAAAATCAAAGAGAAGAATTCATCGCGTTTTATGATACGGAGCCGCCGCCAAGCCCTAAACACTACTAGGAAAAGGCCTACTAGTGGCGCACCAGTTTTGCCTACTAATGGCGCACTACTGGTGCGCCACTAGTACCACGCCACTAGTATTAAATACTAATGGCGCACCACTGGTGCGCCATTAGTATCTGGTATACTAATGGCGCATCACGCCGTGCGCCATTACTATGCACCACATAGAAGTGCGCCATTACTAACAATTTTTTTTCAAATATTTGTTCAGAATTTTTTTAATTTTTTTTTCAATTTTTTTTGTTTTTTCCTTAATCTCGGGTCACTATGGCTTAATATAGGGTCAATATGCTTAATCTCAAGTCAAATCGCACTAAGTGGTCAAACTTCCCGGAAGGTCACCCATCCTCACACTACTCCAGCCCAAGCACGCTTAACTTCACAATTCTATCCAACCCCAGCACCACCTCACTTAACAGGCACTTGTTGATATATCTACCATATCAATCCTATTAAACCTTGTTGATGTCTAGGACTTTGTTCATGTTCATGAGTATGATGAAATTTTGAAAAATATTTCAAACTTCCCGGTCATATTACGTATCATTTTTTGAAAAAAATTCCAAAAAAAAATTCAACACCAATTTTTTTTCTGTTACTAGTGGCGCACCTAGCAAACGGTGCGCCACTAGTAAGTTTGAAATTTTTTGAATTTTTTGCCTCTAGATCTTGAAAGCCCCGTAACTTTTTTCTGTTAGGTTTTTGAGGATTTTGAAAATGTTTAACGGGGTTCCCCCGGTTAAATTCGGATGTAACTTTTCGAGTAGATGATTTTTCATATAAAAAACTTTTTAATCCGAGTTCGTATGCAAAAGTTATGCCCATTTTACAAATTCCAGAGAGATTTTGCAAATAAAGTCGAAATTCATATTTGTAAATTTTCCCAACAACTAGACCACATATCACATGGGAAACTTATTTTCTTTTATTTTTTTGACATTTCCATCATTTTCTTATTTTTTTTAAACTGAAAAGGCGGTCCACGGGGGGGGGGGGGGGGGGTGCATTCGACGCCATTACTAGTTCAACTAGTAATGGCGCACCACTCCCACGGTGCGCCATTACTAGTTTTGAAAAAAATAAAAAAAATGAAAAAAAATGAAAAAAAATTACTAGTGGCGCACCGTGGATGTGGTGCGCCATTACTAGTTTAACTAGTAATGGCGCATTATCCCCTGGCGCGCCATTACTAGTTTTGAAAAAAAAATAAAAAAAATTTGAAAAAATATTACTAGTGGCGCACCGTGGATGTGGTGCGCCATTACTAGTTTAACTAGTAATGGCGCACTAACCCCTAGTGCGCCATTACTAGTTTTGAAAAAAAAATAAAAAAAATTGTTACTAGTGGCGCACCGTGGATGTGGTGCGCCATTAGTATTTGGACACTAATGGCGCACCAACACATGGTGCACCATTAGTATATAGTAGTGGCGCACCACATGTCTGGTGCGCCATTAGTGTCCATATCATCTATAGCCCTTTTCCTAGTAGTGAAAACCTCTCGGGAGGGCTGATCTGGAGTCCGTTCGGGGCTCCGGAGAGGGGGATTCGTCGCCATCGTCATCATCAACCATCCTCCATCACCAATTTCCGGATGCTCACCGCCGTGCGTGAGTAATTCCATCGTAAGCTTGCTGGACGGTGATGGGTTGGATGAGATCTATCATGTAATCGAGTTAGTTTTGTTAGGGTTTGATCCCTAGTATCCACTATGTTCTGAGATTGATGTTGCTATGACTTTGCTATGCTTAATGCTTGTCACTAGGGCCCGAGTGCCATGATTTCAAATCTGAACCTATTATGTTTTCATGAATATATGTGAGTTCTTGATCCTATCTTGCAAGTCTATAGTCACCTACTATGTGTTATGATCCGGCAACCCCGAAGTGACAATACTCGGGACCACTCCCGGTGATGACCATAGTTTGAGGAGTTCATGTATTCACTATGTGCTAATGCTTTGTTCCGGTACTCTATTAAAAGGAGGCCTTAATATCCCTTAGTTTCCATTAGGACCCCGCTGCCACGGGAGGGTAGGACAAAAGATGTCATGCAAGTTCTTTTCCATAAGCACGTATGACTATATTCGGAATACATGCCTACATTACATTGATGAATTGGAGCTAGTTCTATGTCACCCTATGTTATGATTGTTACATGATGAACCACATCCGGCACAATTCTCCATCACCGATCCAATGCCTACGAGCTTTTCACATATTGTTCTCGCTTATTTACTTTTCCGTTGCTACTGTTACAATCACTACAAAACACCAAAAATATTACTGTTGCTACCGTTACTTTTGTTACCGTTACCACTACTATCATATTACTTTGCTACTAAATACTTTGCTGCAGATATTAAGTTATCTAGGTGTGGTTAAATTGACAACTCAACTGCTAATACTTGAGAATATTCTTTGGCTCCCCTTGTGTCGAATCAATAAATTTGGGTTGAATACTCTACTCTCGAAAACTGTTGCGATCCCCTATACTTGTGGGTTATCAAACTCCTTCATCCAGACTCCTTCATTTGCTGCTTCCGAAGCAGCTATGTACTCCGCTTCACACGTAGATCCCGCCACGACGCTTTGTTTAGAACTGCACCAACTGACAGCTCCACCATTTAATGTAAATACGTATCCGGTTTGCGATTTAGAATCGTCCAGGTCAGTGCCAAAGCTTGCATCGACGTAACCATTTACGACTAGCTCTTTGTCACCTCCATAAACGAGAAACATATCCTTAGTCCTTTTCAGGTATTTCAGGATGTTCTTGACCACTGTCCAGTGATCCACTCCTGGATTACTTGGGTACCTCCCTGCTAAACTAATAGCAAGGCACACATCAGGTCTGGTACACAACATTGCATACATGATAGAGCCTATGGCTGAAGCATAGGGAACATCTTTCATTTTCTCTCTATGTTCTGCAGTGGTCGGGCATTGAGTCTTACTCAATTTCACACCTTGTAACACAGGCAAGAACCCTTTCTTTGCTTGATCCATTTTGAACTTCTTCAAAACTTTGTCAAGGTATGGGCTTTGTGAAAGTCCAATTAAGCGTCTTGATCTATCTCTATAGATCTTGATGCCCAATATGTAAGTAGCTTCACCGAGGTCTTTCATTGAAAAACTCTTATTCAAGTATCCTTTTATGCTATCTAGAAATTCTATATCATTTCCAATCAACAATATGTCATCCACATATAAGATTAGAAATGCTACAGAGCTCCCACTCACTATCTTGTAAATACAGGCTTCTCCAAAAGTCTGTATAAAACCATATGCTTTGATCACACTATCAAAGCGTTTATTCCAACTCCGACAGGCTTGCACCAGTCCATAAATGGATCGCTGGAGCTTGTACACTTTGTTAGCACCCTTTGGATCGATAAAACCTTCAAGTTGCATCATATACAACTCTTCTTCAAGAAATCCATTCAAGAATGCAGTCTTTACATCCAGTTGCCAAATTTCATAATCATAAAATGCGGTAATTGCTAACATGATTCAGACGGACTTAAGCATCCCTACGGGTGAGAAAGTCTCATCGTAATCAACTCCTTGAACTTGTCGAAAACCTTTCGCAACAAGTCGAGCTTTGTAGACAGTAACATTACCGTCAGCGTCTGTCTTCTTCTTGAAGATCCATTTATTTTTGATGGCTTGCCGATCATCGGGCAAGTCAACCAAAGTCCACACTTTGTTCTCATACATGGATCCCATCTCAGATTTCATGGCCTCAAGCCATTTTGCGGAATCTGGGCTTATCTTCGCTTCTTCATAGTTTGTAGGTTCGTCATGGTCTAGTAACATGACCTCCAGAACAGGATTACCGTACCACTCTGGTGCGGATCTTACTCTGGTTGACCTACGAGGTTCGGTAGTAACTTGATCTGAAGCTTCATGATCATCATCATTAGCTTCCTCACTAATTGGTGTAGGTGTTACAGGAACCAGTTTCTGTGATGAACTACTTTCCAATAAGGGAGCAGGTACTGTTACCTCATCAAGTTCTACTTTCCTCCCACTCACTTCTTTCGAGAGAAACTCCTTCTCTAGAAAGGATCCAAATTTAGCAACAAAAGTCTTGCCTTCAGATCTGTGATAGAAGGTGTACCCAACAGTTTCCTTTGGGTATCCTATGAAGACACATTTCTCCGATTTGGGTTCGAGCTTATTAGGTTGAAGTTTTTTCACATAAGCATCGCAGCCCCAAACTTTAAGAAACGACAACTTTGGTTTCTTGCCAATCCATAGTTCATAAGGCATCGTCTCAACGGATTTAGATGGTGCCCTATTTAACGTGAATGCAGCCGTCTCTAAAGCATAACCCCAAAATGATAGCGGTAAATCAGTAAGAGACATCATAGATCGCACCATATCTAGTAAAGTACGATTACGACGTTCGGACACACCATTACGCTGTGGTGTTCCGGGTGGCATGAGTTGCGAAACTATTCCGCATTGTTTCAAATGAAGACCAAACTCGTAACTCAAATATTCTCCTCCACGATCAGATTGTAGAAACTTTATTTTCTTGTTACGATGATTTTCTACTTCACTCTGAAATTCTTTGAACTTTTCAAATGTTTCAGACTTATGTTTCATTAAGTAGATATATCCATATCTGCTCAAATCATCTGTGAAGGTGAGAAAATAACGATACCCGTCGCGAGCCTCAACATTCATTGGACCACATACATCAGTATGTATGATTTCCAAGAAATCTGTTGCTCGCTCCATAGTTCCGGAGAACGACATTTTAGTCATCTTGCCCATGAGGCATGGTTCGCAAGTACCAAGTGATTCATGATCAAGTGATTCCAAAAGTCCATCGGAATGGAGTTTCTTCATGCGCTTTACACCAATATGACCTAAACGGCAGTGCCACTAATAAGTTGCACTATCATTATCAACTCTGCATCTTTTGGCTTCAATATTATGAATATGTGTATCACTACTATCGAGATTTAATATAAATAGGACCACCTCTTCCAAGGGTGCATGACCATAGAAGATATTACTCATATAAATAGAACAACCATTATTCTCATGATTTAAATGAATAACCGTCTCGCATCACCACAAGATCCAGATATAATGTCATGCGTCAACGCAACACAAATAACATTATTTAGTTCAAAACTAATCCGAAGAGTAAAGGGTAGTGCGATGGTGATCACATCAACTTGGAACCATTCCACGCACATCGTCACCTCGCCTTAACTAGTCTTCGTTAATCCTGACCCCTGTTTCGAGTTCTAATCATTAGCAACTGAACCAGTATCAAATACCCAGGTTGTACTTGCAGCACTAGTAAAGTACACATCAATAACATGTATATCAAATATACCTTTGTTCAGCCTTGCCATCCTTCTTACCCGCAATACTTTGGGGAAGTTCGCTTCCGTAGGACCAGTCTGCTGGCAAGTGAAGCACTCAGTCTCAGGGCTTAGGTCCAGACTTGGGTTTCTTCTCTTGAGCAGCAACTGTTTGTGTTTTCTTAAGTTCCCCTTCTTCTTCCCTTTGCCCTTTTCTTGAAAACTGGTTGGCTGTTGACCATCAACACTTATGCTCTTCTTTGATTTTCTACCTTCGCGCCTTTAGCATTTGCGAAGAAGCTCGGGAATTGTCTTATCCATCCCTTGCATATATAGTCATCACAAAGCTCTTAGCTTTGGTTGGCAGTGATTGACGAATTTTGTTAATGACACTATCATCCGGAAGATAAAACTTCCCAGTTGAATTCAAGTTGATTGTTTACCCAAAACATTCTGAGTATATGTTCACTGACAAACTATTCTCCTCATCTTCAGCTGTAAGAACTTATTGGAGACTTCAATATCTCTCAATCCGGGCATTTGGCTTTGAAATATTAACTTCAACCTCCTGGAACATCTCATATGCTCCAATGGACGTCAGAACGTCGTTGGAAGCCCCGTTTCTGAAGCCATAAAGCATGGCACACTGAACTATCAAGTAGTCATCAGCTTTGCTCTGCCAGACGTTCTTAATGTCGTCAGTTGCATCTGCAGCAGGCGTGGCACCCAGCGGTGCTTCTAGGACGTAAATCTTCTGTGCAGCAATGAGGATAATCCTCAAGTTACGGACCCAGTCCGTGTAATTGCTACCATCAACTTTCAACTTTGCTTTCTCAAGGAACGCATTAAAATTCAACGGAACAACATCACGGGCCATCTATCTACAATTAATATAGACAAGCAAAATACTATCAGGCACTAAGTTCATGATAAATTTAAGTTCAATTAATCATATTACTTAAGAACTCCCACTTAGATAGATATCCCTCTAATTATCTAAGTGATCACGTGATCCAAATCAACTAAACCATGTTCGATCATCACGTGAGATGGAGTAGTTTTCAATGGTGAACATCACTATGTTGATCATATCTACTATATGATTCACGCTCGACCTTTCGGTCTCAGTGTTCCGAGGCAATATCTGCATATGCTAGGCTCGTCAAGTTTAACCTGAGTATTCTGCGTGTGCAACTATTTTGCACCCGTTGTATTTGAACGTAGAGCTTATCACACCCGATCATCACGTGGTGTCTCAGCACGAAGAACTTTCACAACGGTGCATATTCAGGGAGAACACTTTTATCTTGAAATTTAGTGAGAGATCATCTTATAATGCTACAATCAATCAAAGCAAGATAATATGCATAAAAGATAGACATCACATGCAATCAATATAAGTGATATGATATGGCCATCATCATCTTGTGCTTGTGATCTCCATCTCCGAAGCACCGTTATGATCACCATCGTCACCGGTGCGACACCTTGATCTCCATCGTAGCATCGTTGTCGTCTCGCCAACTTATGCTTCTACGACTATCGCTACCGCTTAGTGATAAAGTAAAGCATTACAGGGAGATTGCATTGCATACAATAAAGCGACAACCATATGGCTCCTGCCAGTTGCCGATAACCTGGTTACAAAACATGATCATCTCATACAATAAAATATAGCATCATTTCTTGACCATATCACATCACAACATGCCCTGCAAAAACAAGTTAGACGTCCTCTACTTTGTTGTTGCAAGTTTTACGTGGCTGCTACGGGCTGAGCAAGAACCGTTCTTACCTACGCATCAAAACCACAACGATAGTTCGTCAAGTTAGTGCTATTTTAACCTTCTCAAGGACCGGGCGTAGCCACACTCGGTTCAACTACAGTTGGAGAAACTGACACCCGCCAGCCACCTGTGTGCAAAGCACGTCGGTAGAACCAATCTCGCATAAGCGTACGCGTAATGTCGGTCCAGGCCGCTTCATCCAACAATACCGCCGAACCAAAGTGTGACATGCTGGTAAGCAGTATGCCTTGTATCGCCCACAACTCACTTGTGTTCTACTCGTGCATATAACATCTACGCATAAAACCAGGCTCGGATGCCACTGTTGGGTAACGTAGTAATTTCAAAATTTTCCTATGCAAACTCAGGGTCATGGTGATGCATAGCAACGAGAGGGGAGAGTGTGTCCATGTACCCTCGTAGATCAAACCGGAAGCGTTAGCACAACGTGGTTGATGCAGTCGTATGTCTTCATGATCCGACCGATCCAAGTACCGAAAGTACGGCACCTCCGAGTTCAGCACACGTTCAGCTCGATGACGTCCCGCGAACTCTGATCCAGCAGAGCTTCACGGGAGAGTTCCGTCAGCACGATGGCATGATGATGGTGATGATGTTGCTACCGACGTAGGGCTTCGCCTAAGAACCGCTACGATATGATCGAGGTGGAATATAGTGGAGGGGGCACCACACACGGCTAAGAGATCAAGAGATAAATTGTTGTGTCTAGAGGTGCCCCCTGCACCCGTATATAAAGGATCAGGGGAAGGAGGCGGCCGGCCTGGAGGAGGGCGCCAGGGAGGAGTCCTACTCCCACCGGGAGTAGGACTCCCTCTTTTCCTAGTTGGAGTAGGAGGGGGAAAGGAAGGGAAGGAGAGAGGAGGAAGGAAAGGGGGCGCCGCCCCCTCCTTGTCCAATTCGGACTAGAGGGGGAGGGGCCGCGCGACCATCCCTAGCCGCCCCTCCTCTTCTCCACTAAGGCCCATCTTGGCCCATTAGACTCCCCGGGGGGTTCCGGTAACCCCCCGGTACTCCGGTATATGTCCGAAACTCCCCGAAACCATTCCGATGTCCGAACATAGTCATCCAATATATCGATCTTTACGTCTTGACCATTCCGAGACTCCTCGTCATGTCCGTGATCACATCCGGGAATCCGAACTACCTTTTGTACATCAAAACACAAAAACTCATAATACAATCGTCATCGACCTTTAAGCGTGCGGACCCTACGGGTTCGAGAACTATGTAGACATGACCGAGACACGTCTTCGGTCAATAACCAATAGCAGAACCTGGATGCTCATATTGGCTCCCACATACTCTACGAAGATCTTTATCGGTCAAACCGCATAACAACATACGTTGTTCCCTTTGTCATCAGTATGTTACTTGCCCGAGATTCGATCGTCGGTATCTCTATACCTAGTTCAATCTCATTACCGGCAAGTCTCTTTACTCGTTTCGTAATGCATCATCCCGCAACTAACTCATTAGTTACAATGCTTGCAAGGCTTATAGTGATGTGCATTACCGAGTGGGCCTAGAGACACCTCTCCGACAATCGGAAATCCTAATCTCGAAATACGCCAACCCAACAAGTACCTTTGGAGACACCTGTAGAGCACCTTTATAATCACCCAGTTACGTTGTGACGTTTGGTAGCACACAAAGTGTTCCTCCGGTAAACAGGAGTTGCATAATCTCATAGTCACAGGAACATGTATAAGTCATGAAGAAAGTAATAGCAGAATACTAAACGATCAAGTGCTAAGCTAACGGAATGGGTCAAGTCAATCACATCATTCTCCTAATGATGTGATCCTGTTAATCAAGTAACAACTCATGTCTATGGCTAGGAAACATAACCATCTTTGATCAACGAGCTAGTCAAGTAGTGGCATACTAGTGACACTCTGTTTGTCTATGTATTCACACAAGTATTATGTTTCCGGTTAATACCATTCTAGCATGAATAATAAACATTTATCGTGATATAAGGAAATAAATAATAACTTTATTATTGCCTCTAGGGCATATTTCCTTCACCTAAGCCATAGCATGAGAACTTTGAAAGAACTCTCACTTCTACGGGATTTGTCAATAACGAGGCTGATAGGTGTGTTTACTATCACCATGGTGGGGGCAATAGCGTCATATTATCTTTGTATGTGGATGACATACTGATGTTTGGTACAAACATTAATGCGATCAATGAGGTCAAGTCTTTTCTATCAAAAAGTTTTGACACGAAAGATCTAGGAGAAGCCGATGTAATTATAAACATCAAACTTATTAAGGATGAGAGCGGGATTACTCTAACACAATCTCACTATGTTGAGAAGGTCTTGAGCCGGTTCGGCTTTATGGATAACAAGCCGTCTCCAACACCTTATGATCCCAGTGTGAGACTCAGAAAGAACAAGAAAGAAATGAGAGATCAGTTAAGATACTCTCAAATTGTCGGTTCATTCATGTACTTAGCTAGCTACAAGGCCATATATCTCTTTTGCTGTGAGGAAACTGAGTAGGTTCATGTCCAACCCGGGTGATGATCACTGGCATGCACTAGAAAGGGTCTTGCACTATCAGAGGTACTATGAGTTACGGAATTCACTATTCAGGGCATCCTGCTATGCTAGATGGATATAGTGATTCGAATTGGATCTCTTTGGTGTACTCTACGCCAAAAGTGAGTATGTATTTACTCATGGAGGTGACGCAGTGTCACGGAGGTCTTGCAATCAGACCGTATTGACTAGGTCAACTATGGAAGCTGAGCTAACTGCTTTAGACACAACCAACGTTGAGGTAGAATGGCTATGTGAACTCTAGATGGACTTGCCTGTGGTTGAAAAACCTGTACCGGCTATTTTTTTGACTTGTGACAACCAAACGATTATCGCTAAAGTGAACAATTCTAAGGATAATGTGAAGTCATCAAGACACGTAAAGAGACATTTGAAGTCTGTCAGGAAGTTGAGAAACTCCAGAGTAATAACTGTTACGTATATTCAAACAGACAAAAACCTGGCAGATCCCTTTACTAAGGGACTATCATGAAATGTGATAGATATTGCATCAATGGAGATTGGTTTGAGACCCATAGATGTTACACCATAGTAGTAACCCAACCTTTGCGATCTGAGATCCCGTAAATTAGGATCTGGGAAGAACAAGCACTACAAAAAAACACATCCGTGACATTTTGGGCCGAACGAATTTTTGTTCTCTCATGCTTATGACACTTCTATGACGATAATTGTGACAAAACGCGGTATCATCATAGATGTGGTGGGCTCCTACTTCTATGAAAAAAATCATGACAGAAAATGGGCTTTTCGCCCTGGGCGGGCTGGAGACACAGTTGCATGACATTCTTTGGGCCGTCCATGACGGAAAGAACCGTGGTAGAAGCGAGGGCGAGGAAAATATCGGGGAGTTCCCGGTTACGGTGGGTGGTCGGGGGCCGAGCGATACGTGTTTCTCTCGTACACGTACGCGCGTGGGGTGAGAGGCATTGGGCTCTAATTGAACCCAAGCGAGGCGTTCGCCTACTGAACCCGAGCGATTGCACTGCAGGCTACGCGTTACTGAACCTGACCGATCTGGCTGTTAACAGAACCCGATTGAGCGATTCCTTCGCTACTGCTGCTAACTGAAGCCGATCAAACCTGCTACCTCTTGATGAACAATGAGCGTTGTTGGGGGATTGGATGAACAGTTCCCGGTGGGGGGTTGGATGAACATGACCCCGTGGTAGTAGAGGCCGTTGCCGCTGGATGAACAGGACCCCGATCGAGCCGATTGGGGGTGGATGAACAGGACCCCGTGGAGGGCTGCTTGAACAGTAGCCAGTGGAGGGCTGGATGAAGAGTAGCCCATGGAGGAGTGGTTGAACAGGACCCCGTGGAGAGGGCTGGTTGAACAGTAGCCAGTGGAGCAGTGGTGGAGGCTGGATGAACAGGAGCCCGTGGATGAACAGTCGCAGGTGGAGGCTGGAGGAGGTCGACGGTGGATGAACAGTAGCCCATGGAGGCTCGAGGAGGTCGACGGTGGAGATGAGCAGTAGCCCGTGGGGTCCCATTTTGCGGTACGCCACACCCTCTCCCGTTGAACAGGACCCCCGTTTCGACCGTAGCGCTCCAACACAAGTCCGTTTCCTCCGTTTTGCGGTACGCCACACCCCTCCCGATCAACGGGACCCCGTTTCGACCATAGGAGGTCCAAGAGAAGTTTGTTTCCTCCGTTTTGCGGTACGCCACACCCCTCCCGATGAACAGGATCCCGTTTCGACCGTAGGCGGTCGAACACAAGGCCGTTTCCTCCGTTCTGCGGTACGCCAGGCCTTGTTTCGATTGGTTGTTCCGTCCAAGCCGGTTGCCTCCCGATGAACACGACGACGTAGTTTCTCCGTTCCGACGCAGTCGGTTGGCTGCTGATGAACAGGAAGCCGTCGCTGCCTCTCCATGTACACGAGCCCTGGACATACGTATGCGCGAGTAGGCGTTCGAGACCTCGCCCGTATATACGTACGTGGCCGTATTTACTTTCTTGCACCCTGGTTGTACATACGTGTACATGCTACGTGCGCGCCTCTACTACGACACGTGCGCACCTCTACTACGACACGTGCCCTTCCTTACTCGGCCACGGTTCATCGTTGCAGCCTACAGACAGACCGATCGACCAGTATGTATGTACACGTTCGCGACCAGAATGACAACACTACGTACGCTTCGACTAGGTGGGTCCTGACTGTCAGGCACTTCCTTGCATGTGAAGATGTAGCTGGTGGGTCCCAGTAGTTAGGGGGAAACGTTTTTTTCGCAAAATATGGTGGCCCGTTCGGTGGGTCCCTGCTGTCAGGTGGAGGAATCATTATTTTGCGCGTAATAAGGAGGCACTTCCTTGCTGCGGCCGTGGACACAGCTGTCAGCCTCTCCATGTACAGTACTCTTCTGATGGAAGTCGTTCCTTGACCACATTGACCATGCCACGCCGAGAGCACCAAGGCGGTGGACGACGACGAGGCCTAGGAAGGGGACAATGCGGAGCTGGGGAAGACGCGACAGTGGATGCCCATGCGGAGAGGAGTACGAGGGTTCACTGGTTCGGCTGCGGTGTGAGGCTGCCGTCGCCGCAGAATAACAAGGGGTGTGGGTGAGTACAGGGATGGCCTGGCCAGCGATGGGAGTAGTAGGGGGCGGTGAGGCCTCCGCGGCAGCACAGCCGGCCACGGGAGGCAGGAGCAGGTGGCATGACCGGCGCTGGTTTGGGCGGCTAGAGCAAGAAGACCAGAGGTTGAAGAAGCACTACGGCCGTTGGATGGACATCATACGGTCACTGCAGCTAGAATCGTTCATATTGACTAAGTTGACAAAGCCCTCCATCCGCGTCAACTTAGTAGGCCCACAAGTCAGCCTCCCACTATGGTGGGTCCCAGCTAGCAGGGGGAGTATTCATTTTTGTGTGCATAATAAGGAGGCACTTCCTTGCGTGCGAAGATATAGCTGGTGGGTCCGAGCTGACAGCGGGGGGAACTTTTTTTCGGGAAATACAGAGGCCCTTCCGGTGGGTCCCAGCTGTCATGTGGAGGAATCATTATTTTGCGCGTAATAAGGAGACTTTTCCTTTTGTGCGGCCGTGGATCCAGCTGTCAACCTCTCCACGTACAGTCCACTTCCGATGGATGTCGTTCTTTGACCACGTTGACCATGCCGCGCCGAGAGCACCAGGGCGGGGGACGACGGCGAGGCCTAGGAAGGGAACGACATGGAGCCGGTGAAGACTCGACAGTGGTTGCCCACGCGGTGGGAGTACGAGGGTTTACTGGTTTGGCTGCCGTCGCCGGAAAATAACAAGAGGTGTGGGTGAGTAGAGGACTGGCCTGGCCAGCGATGGAGTAGGGTGGGGCGGTGCGGCCTGTGCGGCAGCACAGCCGGCCACGGGAGGCGGGAGCAGGCAGTCCCACCGGCGCTGGTTTGGGCGGCTGGACCAAGAAGATCAGATATTGAAGTAGTAGCACCGCCATTGGATTAACATCCAACGGTCACTGTTGCTAGAATCGTTTGTGGACTAAGTTGACAAAGCCTTTCATACACGTCAACCTAGTAGACCCACAAGTCAGCCTCCAAATCTGTCCTAAACAGCATACAACCCAAAATTTCTAGCCAGATTCAAATTAATTTAAAAACTAAACATACCTTAATTTAAATCCAATGAATTACCCGCACAAAAACAATGAAATTTAAAATATCAAAATCCGAAAGAAAAAAGTATTTTGGAACTAATTGCCTGCTTGCCGTATTTTTTCATCTTATAGCCCATTTATTATTATTACTTATAGCCCATTTCTTATTACTTATAGCCCATTTTCTAGGCAAGCCCGAAAGCACCCCTCCTCGTCTTGAAAGATTCCCGGCCCAGCAGGGCGTAGAAAAGCAAGTAGGCCTACGTTGGTTATTCTGCAAAATACAAAATAGTTGGGATAGCCATTTTCAGTAAGGAAAAAAACAATCTGGGCTGGTCATGTGGTAAACATATGAAATAAAAGCCTGGGCTAGACGGGCCACAGCTCCCGCACAACCCAGTTAATACCCTTCTCCGTCCCAAAAAAAAAACTACGCGCGCTGCTGGGTCCCTACTGTCATCCTCACCATGTACAATCATCTCCTTATTTCTCTCGGTTGTTGACCATGTTGACAACACCGGAGGGCGCCGCCGCGGTGAGCGAACCAAGGCGGAGGACGATGGTGAGGCCTCGAACGGGAACGCACAGGAGTCAGGGAAGGTGCGCAGAGGTTTAGGGTGCGATGTGGCCACGATGCGTGCGCGGCAGCACAACCAGCCGTGGGAGGCGGGAGCAGGCGGTCCCGCCGGCGCTGGTTTGGCTTTGGCGGCTGGAGGAAGAAGAGACTGAAGAAACATGACAAACATTGAATGTCAATCCAACGGTCAAGGTTGGCACAATCGTTTGTTGACTAAGACGACACCAAGTAGCATACTTTTTTATATATAGGAAGAAAAGAATAACTGGGCTCGTTCGCCTGATAACATTCCTGGAACCGCGACCGTTCGATCTTGCGTCGCAACTAAGGCTGCGAGGAAAATGCAGTTGTCTGCCGTCCTCCTCCCAGGGAACATTCGCGACATAAGTGATAGCACCCTTGGTTTTCAACCGAGAGGTCTTGGGTTCAAGTCCCAGGAACTCTCAATTTTGTCCTCCTTCCTTCCTCGCAAAAAAGAAAGAAAATCAAAGACTTGAGAAGGCATACAGAAAAAGTTAGCTAGTGTACCGGCAAAGAGACGTTGCTGAGTTTTAGAAAAAAGAGAGACGTGCTCCTGTAGCTGGTTCGAATCCAAACCTAGACTATGACTATATATGGTGCTATGCTACCCTGCAAGTAATGAAATTGACATATCCAACGTTCGCTTCTCCTCTTCCCTACTTACTCTGCCTAGCATCAGAAGCTCTGGCCGCAACAACCATGTCCGCTGGCTGCTCGTCCACCTGCTCTTCAGCAGGCAACAACCAGATATGTGCCAAGTCGCCGCCCGTACCATCGCCTGTGGGTCTCATCACACCCCCGCCGGCACATGCACCGCAACCGGTTGCTCATCGGAACCCGCTGCCGTTGGTGTGGTGCCACTGCTGCAAATCACGCAGAGTCATCCGTCGCGTCTCAACCACAATCCTCAACCCTGGCTGAGTCTTCTACAAATGCCCAAATCAAGGGGTAATAATATGTTTAAGTGTTGTTCTGCTGCTTTCAGTTGCTGATTTTTTTAATAGTTCGGTTGATGATCTTCCAATTTGATTCGTGCAGAAAAGGGAAGATTCGTGTGATTTGTATTTTTGGGAAGTTGCTGATGTGGGGGAATGTAACTACGCTGATTATTTGGTTAGCCGAGGAATCCCAATACCAGTAGGTTGGGGTGTTGGACAAGTAACTGAAGAAATGGTAGAAGAGGAAGATGCAGAGCAGAAGGTTAAAGATGCAGTTCCTCTGATCATGGCCAAGCAACAGTTGCTGAACAACCTTGACAACAATGAGGAGATGAAAGAGCTTGTGAAGATAATGGGCAAAATCAATGTGCTCTGTAGGATGATTGTCTCTTTATTTGCAGTGTATGTAGCACTCGTGATATATTAAGTGGCTATGACATCAGCACTTTGCTGAAACTAGTAATGAATGAAACCTGTTTAGCAGGCTGGGCATAGTGTTGTGAACATCTAATGATTTCTATTAACAGAAATCGGGGGGTATCCCCTTTTGCTCATAAATAAATAAATAGCAGATGCCCTTTTGCTAATAAATAAATAAATCAGCAGAGGCCCTGTCGGGTCAGCTTTGTTCCCATTCGAAGACGTCGAGCAAATTGCAGTCCAACAACAAATTATGTCATTAAATTCAAGTTTCACAGCCAAGTATGAGTACAGCTAAACAACAATGTCATCATGTTTTAGTCATCATACAATCACCAAACACAAATCAACATACATAATAAGTGATGTTCTTACATCTAAATACTAAACAACAAGTTCATCAGGTTTCAGTTGTCATAGCCAACACAATTTCACATAGTAGATAAAAAACGTCTTCTGACAGGCAAATACGACAAAAGCAATCTAATCATCATCCGCAGTAGCAGCGTCAACATCTTCGCCATGTGTATCAGTCTGAATCGTAATTCCCCATAGTGTCATCTTCTTCTTCATCCTCAATGTCCTCGAACATTGGCTTCTTCTTGATCAACTCTTGTATGTCCATAGCCTGACAGACAATCTTTTCGCGAGCGTCATTGACGTGATGGTTCTCAAAGATATTCGGAACATCTGTGGAATCTTGTACACCAGGAGCAGTGTAAGCATCATCTTGTTGTGCAACTTCATTAAACGAATTCCTCTGCTCAAACCTTTGCAATACTCTCCAGTCATCGCTACGTGCAAATGTGTCTTCCAAGAAAAATATCTGTGTTGCTTGATTTGCCAAAATAAAAGGCTCGTTGGTCTGGTATGCCGCCTTGACATTGATGGATTTGAAATAATCATCAGCTCTGGGTTTTGCGATCCTGGAAAACGGGTTATACCAACGACAGCACAACAGAACCACACACCGATGAACCTCGAAACTGGAGATATACTGCAACTAAACAATGTCTGTTATGTTAGCATACATTTCAGTTGTCTCTCTGTCGTACGTATCCGTGCTCATGATGGCACTGTTTTGTGTCTTCCTGCCTTCGTCGCGTGCAAGGGTGTTGTAGCGCACATCTCCAACAACGCAAGATTCATAATGTCTTACCCGAGTATCAGGACCCATTGCTAGTGCGTAAAGGGCATCATCAACTGCCTGCCCATCCTCCCGCATCTTCTTAACCTATGGTTAGAAAATAGACAAGCTGATCATCTTATGTACTCAATATATTAAAAAAACTGACAGTGCAATTCAAAAGCTTACATGGCTCTTGAACCATTTCGCAAATCCTGCCATAACCAGTTTGTCAATGTTTCTTGGATTTTGCGGCAGTAACTCCTTTTTGTAGATGCTGCACAACATAGTGATCGCATCAAACATCTAAATATATAAGAATGTGCTGCAAGTTTAGTAGATTACGATGTATAAGCTGTAGTACTTAGCACTTACTTGATATAAGGTAGTATTTCAGGACAGTTATTCAACACGTACCAAACCATTTTGTCCAAATCTTTAGGTTTGTCGTCTTGTCGACTCTTCCCTGTAACTCGAACAGAACAATCGAAAGCATTGAGCCCGGAATTGTCTTCACCCACCTCTTTGCTAAGCTGATCAGCTGTTTCAATGTATTTTGAGCAAAATGTCAACGCTTTTGTAGCAACGTAGGCCTCTGCAATGGAACCCTCGGGTCTAGCTCTGTTCCTAACATAGCCCTTGAAAGTGCCTAGCCGCCTTTCAATAGGGTACATCCAGCCATACTGTACTGGACCTCTAAGTAGTGCCTCATCAGGTAGATGAACATCCAAATGCACCATCACATCAAAGAAGGCTGGAGGATATATCTTCTCAAGGTCGCATAGGATAGTTGGTATCTTGTCTCTAAGACTCTCCAAAGCATCTATCCTGATATTTCTACTGCAGAGTTCCCTGAAGAATTGTCCCAACTCTGCAACTGCTCTGTATAAGTCAGGGCGGCCCAATCCTCTAAGGATAACAGGTAAAACCCTTTGAAGTAGGATGTGGCAGTCATGAGTTTTCAACCCTTGTACCTTGTTTCCATCTGCACTGACTCTCCTTTCAGGGTTGGAAACAAATCCATGTGGGAATCTCACACGTGACAGGACCTCGCAGAATTCTTTTCTTTTTACCTTGTCCAAGACGTACACAGATGGTGCCATATCCTGTGGTTTACCATCATCTTGCACCTGCAAATCCTTTCTGATACCCAGGTGTGTCAAATCAATCCTAGATTTTAAGGTATCTTTCGTCTTGCCTTCAATATTAAGAAGTGTGCCAATAATGTTGTCACATATATTTTTCTTGATGTGCATGACATCAAGATTATGCTGCAGATCCAAATCTTTCCAATACTCCAAGTCCCACAAAGTGGACCTGCGGGTAAACAATAATCTCTCTTCTTCCCTGCCACGCTTCCTTTTCCCGCTACCATTATCAGGATGGTTTCCTGGTGTAATATGCCCAACCTTCTCTAATTCCAGTTGCAACTCATCGGCGGTGAGCCTCTTTGGCGCATCACGGTTTTCATGCTTTACATTGAACACATGTCTTCAGTATTTTGTAGGACGCGGCTTGTCCTTTCCAAGGAAACAGCGGTGTCCAATGTAACAGATCTTGCTAAGTATTGCGTATGATAGCGGATTCCTGTCATAGCGAACACATGCATTGTAACCATGCGTCGTTCACCCTGACATAGTGCCCAAAGCCGGATAATCATGGATGCACCAAATTATAACAGCACGTAGAAAGAAATCAGCTGGTGGGCTGCTATATAGGTCTCGAGTGAGAACACCCCTCCATAGCTGTTGAAATTCCTCGACAAGAGGCTCCATGAATAAATCAAAATCCTTCCCAGGACTTTTTGTACCTGGGATGAGCAAGGCCATCATGTAGTTTGATTCTTTGGTGCAGACATTTGGAGGCATGTTGTAAGGGATAACAAGCACTGGCCACATGCTATATGTGGCGCTCTGGTGGCCAAATGGGTTAAATCCATCTGAAGCTAAGCCAAGTCTAATGTTTCTCGGGTCAGCAGCAAACTTTTTGTGTTTCTGATTGAAGCTTTTCCAGTCACTACCATGAGATGGATGGCTCATTACATTCTGATCTCTGTACTCCTGGTTCCTAGAATGCCACATTACATCCTCTGTTGTTTCGGCATCATGAAACAACCTCTGCAATCTTGGTATAATTGGAAAATGTCTCAGAACATTATGAGGAATCCTCTTCACAGCATCGCCATCTTTCCATCTTAATGATTTGCATTTATGGCATTCACTTA
This sequence comes from Triticum aestivum, assembly GCF_018294505.1. Taxonomy (NCBI): domain Eukaryota; kingdom Viridiplantae; phylum Streptophyta; class Magnoliopsida; order Poales; family Poaceae; genus Triticum; species Triticum aestivum. The sequence continues at coordinate 110,090,137 of NC_057814.1, read as the reverse complement.
AGTTGGCATAATCCTTCCAGAACAGAACACAATTATTCTTACAAACATGGATCATATCATATACAATTCCAACTGCAGGAAGGAAATTCTTCATTTTACCGTAGGTGTGTGGCAGCTCAGACGCATCTGGGAAAGATTTGCGGAAAGTAGCCAACATCGCATCGAATGATTTGTTGGTCATCCGCTCAGATGTCTTCACCTGAAGAAAGGTGACCATAGTTGAGAATACTGACAGCTTATTTCCTGGGGTGACAGCCATGTTGCATTGTTCCAACATGCGGGCCCATCATTTTTCTTCTGCAGGTGAAAGTTCACGAAATGCATGAGCATTTCGTAGCATTGTTTCAATGTTGGTCAAACTCACTGGCTCCACCACCACCACCTCCTCCTCCTCTTCTACCTGAGCATCAGGCAGATCAAGATGGTGATCTGCTGCTTCCACATAGTCAGCAACATTGACGTTCACAGCTTCACCATGATGAACCCACCTAGTATATGTGACCGACATCCCATACAAGTGTAGATGATTTTGCACAGTTGAGTGGGGTCTTTTAACTGAATCCATACAACTGCTACATGTGCAAAGCACATCTGATTTCGGACCACCGTACTCAGCTTTGATAAAGTTCATGAAGTTTTCTACCCCCTCGACATATGCAACGAAGAATCTTCGAGTAGAAGTTATCCAAGTCCTGTCCATCTGTTAGACATACAAATTAGTTCTTCTACTAGATATTACAGGAAAAACATATATGCTTTTTTATGAAGTCCAAAAAAACCTAGGTCGATGTCTAAAGCTATGGCAAGATATATGTAACGAAATATATGTAAAGCTAATTCAGCAAACAGATTTGAGTGCTAAATTATGGCAGCTGTTTTAGCAGTCAATGAGGCCGAGCACATAGCCATCGATCTATCGAAGGCCATCTCAACAACAAAGATCGAGTATAAAATGGTGTAGAGCTATTTCACCTAACAGTTTGGCTACTAGACCAGGGCAATCTACGTCACAATAAATATATGGCAGGATATTTTAGCAACTAATCGGGCTTGGCATGCCATCTTGCTACCTCTTGAGCACTGCATTGGTTTTCCCTTGAAGAGGAAAGGGTGATGCAGCAAAGTAGCGTAAGTATTTCCCTCAGTTTTGAGAACCAAGGTATCAATCCAGTAGGAGACCACACGCAAGTCCCTCGTACGTACACAAAAAATAGAACCTTGCAACCAACGCGATAAAGGGGTTGTCAATCCCTTCACGGTCACTTGCAAAAGTGAGATCTGATAGAGAAAATAAGATAAATATTTTTGTCATTTTTGTTGTATAGATTGAAAAGTAAAGATTGCAAAGTAAAATAGATTGGAAATCGCTAGTTGTTGGGAGATTAATATGATGGAAAATAGACCTGGGGGCCATAGGTTTCACTAGTGGCTTCTCTCAAGATAGCATAAATATTACGGTGGGTGAACAAATTACTGTCGAGCAATTGATAGAATAATGCATAGTTATGAGAATATCTAGGCATGATCATGTATATAGGCATCACGTCCGCGACAAGTAGACCGACACGATTCTGCATCTACTACTATTACTCCACACATCGACCGCTATCCAGCATGCATCTAGAGTATTAAGTTCATAAGAACAGAGTAACGCATTAGGCAAGATGACATGATGTAGAGGGATAAACTCAAGCAATATGATACTAACCCCATCTTTTTATCCTCGATGGCAACAATACAATACGTGTCGGTTCCCCTTCTGTTACTGGGATCGAACACCACAAGATTGAACCCAAAGCTAAGCACTTCTACCATTGCAAGAAAGATCAATCTAGTAGGCCAAACCAAACTAATAATTCAAAGAGACTTGCAAAGATAACAAATCATACATAAAAGAATTCAGAGGAGATTCAAATATTGTTCATAGATAATCTTGATCATAAACCCACAATTCATCGGATCTCGACAAACACACCGCAAAAAGAATTACATTGAATAGATCTCCAAGAAGATCGAGGAGAACTTTGTATTGAGATCCAAAGAGAGAGAAGAAGCCATCTAGCTAATAACTATGGACCCGAAGGTCTGAGGTAAACTACTCACACATCATCGGAGAGGCTATGGTGTTGATGTAGAAGCCCTCCGTGATCGGTTCCCCCTCCGGCGGAGCATCGGAAAAGGCCCCAAGATGGGATCTCACGGGTACAGAAGGTTGCGGTGGCGAAGGAAGTCGGTCAGGGGAGCCACGAGGGGCCCACGAGGGTGGGGGCGTGCCCAGGGGGGCAGGCGCGCCTCCCTGCCTCGTGGCCTCCTCGCTACTTTCTTGACGTCCGCTCCAAGTCCCTGGATTGCGTTTGTTCCAAAAATCACTCTCCCGAAGGTTCCATTCCGTTTGGATTCCGTTTGATATTCCTTTTCTGTGAAACACTGAAATAGGAAAAAAAACAGCAATTTCGACTGGGCCTCCGGTTAGTAGGTTAGTCCCAAAAATAATATAAAAGTGTATAATAAAGCCCATTAAACATCCAAAACAGATAATATAATAGCATGGAACAATCAAAAATTATAGATACGTTGGAGACGTATCAAGCATCCCCAAGCTTAATTCCTGCTCGTCCTCGAGTAGGTAAATGATAAAAACAGAATTTTTGATGTGGAATGCTACCTAGCATATTCTTCAATGTAATTTTCTTTATTGTGGCATGAATGTTCAGATCCAAAAGATTCAAGATAAAAGTTTAATATTGACATAAAAATAATAATACTTCAAGCATACTTACTATGCAATTATGTTTTCTCAAAATAACATGGCGGAAGAAAGTTCATCCCTACAAAATCATATAGTTTGGTCATGCTCCATTTTCGTCACACAAAATATTCAAATCATGCACAACCCCGGTGTCAGCCAAGCAATTGTTTCATACTTAAGAATTTTCAAACTTTTTCAACTTTCACGCAATATATGAGCGTGAGCCATGGACATAGCACTATGGGTGGAATAGAATATGATGATGGGGATTGTGTGAGAAAAAAAAGGAGAAAGTCTCACATTGACGCGGCTAGTTGGCGGGCTAGGGAGATGCCCATCAATTGATGTCAATGCAAGGAGTAGGGATTGCCATGCAACGGATGCACTAGAGCTATAAATGTATGAAAGCTCAACAAAAGAAACTAAGTGGGTGTGCATCCAACTTGCTTGCTCAGGAAGACCTAGGGAATTTGAGGAAGCCCATTGTTGGAATATACAAGCCAAGTTCTATAATGAAAAATTCCCACTAGTATATGAAAGTGACAAAACAAGAGACTCTCTATCATAAAGATCATGGTGCTACTTTGAAGCACAAGTATGGAAAAAGGATAGTAGCATTGTCCCTTTATTTATTTTCTTTTTTTGGGCCTCATTTTTTTATTTGGTCTTTTTTTGGACAATGCTCTATGAATGATGATCATCACACTTCTATTTATTTACAACTCAATGATTACAACTCGATACTAGAACAAAATATGACTCTATATGAATGCCTCCGGCGGTGTACCGGGATGGGCAATGAATCAAGATTGACATCAAATATGAGCAACCGTACCGGTATCAAATACCCAGGAGCTACTACGAGTACTAGTAAGGTACACATCAATTACATGTATATCACATATACCTTTGGTGTTGCCGGCCTTCTTGTCCGCTAAGTATTTGGGGCAGTTCCGCTTCCAGTGACCACTTCCCTTGCAATAAAAGCACTCAGTCTCAGGCTTGGGTCCATTCCTTGGCTTCTTCCCGGCAACTGGCTTACCGGGCGCGGCAACTCCCTTGCCGTCCTTCTTGAAGTTCTTCTTACCCTTGCCTTTCTTGAACTTAGTGGTTTTATTCACCATCAACACTTGATGTTCCTTTCTGATCTCCACCTCCGCTGATTTCAGCATTGAATATACCTCAGGAATGGTCTTTTCCATCCCCTGCATATTGAAGTTCATCACAAAGCTCTTGTAGCTTGCTGGAAGCGACTGAATGATTCTGTCAATGACCGCGTCATCCGGGAGATTAACTCCCAGCTGAGACAAGCGGTTGTGTAACCCAGACATTCTGAGTATGTGCTCACTAACATAACTATTTTCCTCCATTTTACAGCTGAGGAACTTGTCGGAGACTTCATATCTCTCGACCCGGGCATGAGCTTGGAAAACCATTTTCAGCTCTTCGAACATCTCATATGCTCCATGTTTCTCAAAACGCTTTTGGAGACCCGGTTCTAAGCTGTAAAGCATGCCGCACTGAACGAGGGAGTAATCATCAGCACGTGATTGCCAAGCGTTCATAACGTCTTGGTTATCTGGGATTGGTGCTTCACCTAGCGGTGCTTCTAGGACATAATCTTTCTTGGCAGCTATGAGGATGATCCTCAGGTTCCGGACCCAGTTCGTATAGTTGCTGCCATCATCTTTCATCTTGGTTTTCTCTAGGAACGCGTTGAAGTTGAGGACAACGTGGGCCATTTGATCTACAAGACATATTGTAAAGATTTTAGACTAAGTTCATGATAATTAAATTCATCTAATCAAATTACTCAATGAACTCCCACTCAGATACACATCCCTCTAGTCATCTAAGTGAAACATGATCCGAGTTGACTAGGCCGTGTCCGATCATCACGTGAGACGGACTAGTCAAGATCGGTGAACATCTCCATGTTGATCTTATCTTCTATACGACTCATGCTCGACCTTTCGGTCCTCCGTGTTCCGAGGCCATGTCTGTACATGCTAGGCTCGTCAAGTCAACCTAAGTGTATTGCGTGTGTTCCGAGGCCATGTCTGTACATGCTAGGCTCGTCAACGCCCGTTGTATGCGAAACGTTAGAATCTATCACACCCGATCATCACGTGGTGCTTCGAAACAACGAACCTTCGCAAAGGTGCACAGTTAGGGGGAAAACTTTCTTGAAATTATTATAAGGGATCATCTTACTTACTACCGTCGTTCTAAGCAAATAAGATGCAAAACATGATAAACATCACATGCAATCAACTAGTGACATGATATGGCCAATATCATTCTGCTCCTTTGATCTCCATCTTCGGGGCGTCATGATCATCTTCGTCACCGGCATGGCACCATGATCTCCATCATTGTGTCTCCATGAAGTTGTCACGCCAACGATTACTTCTACTTCTATGGCTAACGCGTTTAGCAATAAAGTAAAGTAATTTACATGGCATTATTCAATGACACGCAGGTCATACAAAAATAAAGACAACTCCTATGGCTCCTGCTGGTTGTCATACTCATCGACATGCAAGTCGTGATTCCTATTACAAGAATATGATCAATCTCATACATCACATACATCATTCATCACATCTTCTGGCCATATCACATCACAAGGCACATGCTGCAAAAACAAGTTAGACGTCCTCTAATTGTTGTTGCAAGTTTTTACGTGGCTTGTATAGGTTTCTAGCAAGAACGTTTCTTACCTACGTAAAACCACAACGTGATATGCCAATTTCTATTTACCCTTCATACGGACCCTTTTCATCGAATCCGTTCCGACTAAAGTGGGAGAGACAGACACCCGCTAGCCACCTTATGCAACTAGTGCATGTCAGTCGGTGGAACCTGTCTCACGTAAGCGTATGTGTAAGGTCGGTCCGGGCCGCTTCATCCCACAATACCGCCGAAACAAGATAAGACTAGTAGCGGCAAGAAGAATTGGCAACATCTACGCCCACAACTGCTTTGTGTTCTACTCGTGCATAGTAACTACGCATAGGCCTGGCTCTGATACCACTGTTGGGGATCGTAGCAGAATTTTAAAATTTCCTACGCATCACCAAGATCCATCTATGGAGTATACTAGCAACGAGGGGAAAGGAGTGCATCTACATACCCTTGTAGATCGTGAGCGGAAGCGTTCCAATGAACGGGGTTGATGGAGTCGTACTCGCCGTGATCCAAATCACCGATGACCAAGTGCCGAATGGACGGCACCTCCGCGTTCAACACACGTACGGAGCAGCGACGTCTCCTCCTTGATCCAGCAAGGGGGAAGGAGAGGTTGATGGAGATCCAGCAGCACGACAGCGTGGTGGTGGAAGTAGCGGGATCTCGGCAGGGCTTCGCCAAGCTTTTGCGAGAGGGAGAGGTGTTGCAGGGGGAGAGGGAGGCGCCAGGGGCTGTGGTGCTGCTGCCCTCCCTCCCCCCACTATATATAGGGACCCCTAGGGGGGCGCCGGCCCTGGGAGATCAGATATCCAAGGGGGGGCGGCGGCCAAGGGGGAAGGGGGTGGCTTCCCCCCCAAGCCAAGTGGGGCGCCCCCCACCCCTAGGGTTTCCAACCCTAGGCGCAGGGGGAGGCCCAAGGGGGGCGCCCCAGCCCACTAAGGGCTGGTTCCCTTCCCACTTCAGCCCATGGGGCCCTCCGGGATAGGTGGCCCCACCCGGTGGACCCCCGTGACCCTTCCGGTTGTCCCGGTACAATACCGATAACCCCCGAAACTTTCCCGGTGGCCAAAACTGGACTTCCCATATACAATTCTTCACCTCCGGACCATTCCGGAACTCCTCATGACGTCCGGGATCTCATTCGGGACTCCGAACAACTTTCGGGTTTCCGCATACTAATATCTCTACAACCCTAGCGTCACCGAACCTTAAGTGTGTAGACCCTACGGGTTCGGGAGACATGCAGACATGACCGAGACGCCTCTCCGGTCAATAACCAACAGCGGGATCTGGATACCCATGTTGGCTCCTACATGTTCCATGATGATCTCATCGGATGAACCACGATGTCGAGGATTCAATCAATCCCGTATACAATTCCCTTTGTCAAACGGTATGTTACTTGCTCGAGATTCGATCGTCGGTATCCCAATACCTTGTTCAATCTCGTTACCGGAAAGTCTCTTTACTCGTACCGTAATGCATGATCCCGTGGCTAACTCCTTAGTCACATTGAGCTCATTATGATGATGCATTACCGAGTGGGCCCAGAGATACCTCTCCGTCATACGGAGTGACAAATCCCAGTCTCGATCCGTGTCAACCCAAAAGACACTTTCAGAGATACCCGTAGTGTACCTTTATAGTCACCCAGTTACGTTGTGACGTTTGGTACACCCAAAGCACTCCTACGGTATCCGGGAGTTACACGATCTCATGGTCTAAGGAAAAGATACTTGACATTGGAAAAGCTCTAGCAAACGAACTACACGATCTTTTATGCTATGCTTAGGATTGGGTCTTGTCCATCACATCATTCTCCTAATGATGTGATCCCGTTATCAATGACATCCAATGTCCATAGTCAGGAAACCATGACTATCTGTTGATCAACTAGCTAGTCAACTAGAGGCTTACTAGGGACACGTTGTGGTCTATGTATTCACACATGTATTACGATTTCCGGATAACACAATTATAGCATGAACAATAGACAATTATCATGAACAAAGAAATATAATAATAACCATTTATTATTGCCTCTAGGGCATATTTCCAACAATACACACGAAAACGAATCATCATTCCATATACTCCTACAATATATCTTATTATTATTGTGAAAGTTCATATACACCGGACGAGATTAATGCAAACACGGTAGATTTTCATTACATTTCGAACTTTTATAGGACAGGAAAATAAAAGAAACCCGACCCTAAACCTATTCTACAGCGGCGACCGACGTCCTCCATCTGCAATCTCCATGTACGGGGGCGGGGTTCAAGACCCGTGAAGTGAAGGTGCGGCCTCCGGCGAGGAAGAGTAGAACACGGGAGACGGACCGACCAGTTGGCACACCATGCCCTGCCGCCTCCCATGCCCTACTCATCCTCAAAGGAGTCCCCGACCTCGGCGGTGCCGGACGTTGGACGGCGGCAAGTAGGACGCGTGGCTGACGGTGCTCCCGTCGTCGGCCGCCAGCGTGGCCACCGTTTGTGCGGTCGCGTCCGCGTCCGGCTACGCCGCTATTGCGTCGCGAGCGGCGACTTGAGCAAGGGCGGCGACCTCGAGCTTCATCCCCGATGACAAGCTCTCCCGCAGAGCGTTCGCGCTTGCGGTCATGGCGGATGTGGTGCCAGGTAGCAGGACGATGCGCTATGGTGTGGAGTTTAGCTAGGCGTTGCTGCTTTAAGAAGCGCATTTCGGTGAGGCCAAGCGTCCTGGTGCGTCATTAAGTCACCGGAGTTGGTTCCTCGGGCACCGAGCCTCTTAACAACGGCATACGGACGGACGGCATGAATGCGGGCAGCTGGCGCCGGCTGGGAATGCACCGTGCGACGGCGCGAGGGACGGGGATTTTTGGTGTGCCAGGGTAGTCAGCTGCGGTCGTGGCAACGTTGGAGATGCCCTTTACTCACATGCAATCCCCACATGTCATTGAAAAAGCAAGATGACCCAGCATGGTCTCAGGTCCTGGGGATGCAGTTGTCCGTGCTACACCACTTTGCGGATGCGTCGTGACGCGCGCGCACTTCGGCGCCCCGTGCATCCTCAACGAGCCGAGTGTTGATGTGCTGGTCGTGCCACAACGCTAACGCCACCATCGGCACACCGAAGTCGACCATGTCTAGCGACGATGAGCGTGTCGCTCACCGCGGTCGCCGTGTCCAGATGCGGTGCGGGAGCTGCGCCACGTTGCTGGCCCCCACGACCCACATGAACGGTTGCCGGAGGCGAGGAGGTCGTGGGCCAGCTCATCCATTGGACTAGTCTGCGCCACGTCATTGATAACCCACAAGTACAGGGGATCGCAACCATTTTTGAGGGTAGAGTATTCAACCCAAATTTATTGATTCGACACAAGGGGAGCCAAAGAATATTCTCAAGTATTAGTAGTTGAGTTGCCAATGCAACAACACCTGAAAGACTTAATATCTGCAGCAAAATATTTAGTAGCAAAGTAGTATGGAAGTAACGATAACGGTGGCAAAAGTAACAGTAGCAGTTTTGTAGTAATTGTAACAGTGGCAACGGAAAAGTAACTAAGCAAAGATAATACGTGAAAAGCTCGTAGGCAATGGATCAATGATGGATAATTATGTCGGATGCGATTCCTCATGCAACAGTTATAACATAGGGTGACACAGAACTAGCTCCAGTTCATCAATGTAATGTAGGCATGTATTCCGAATATAGTCATACGTTCTTATGGAAAAGAACTTGCATGACATCTTTTGTCCTACCCTCCCGTGGCAGCGGGGTTCTATTGCAAACTAAGGGATATTAAGGCCTCCTTTTAATAGAGTACCGGACCAAAGCATTACCACTTAGTGAATACACGAACTCCTCAAACTATGGTCATCACCGGGAGTGGTCCCGATTATTGTCACTTCAGGATAGCCGGATCATAACACATAGTAGGTGACTATTGACTTGCAAGATAGGATCAAGAACTCACATATGTTAATGAAAACATAATAGGTTCAGATCTGAAATCATGGCACTCGGGCCCTAGTGACAAGCATTAAGCATGGCAAAGTCATAGCAACATCAATCTTAGAACATAATGGATACTAGGGATCAAACCCTAACAAAACTAACTCGATTACATGGTAAATCTCATCCAACCCATCACCGTCCAGCAAGCCTACGATGGGATTACTCACGCACGGCGGTGAGCATCATGAAATTGGTGATGGAGTATGGTTGATGATGACGACGGCCACGGATTCCCCTCTCCGGAGCCCCGAACGGACTCCAGATCAGCCCTCCCGAGAGAGATTAGGGCTTGGAGGCGGCTCCGTATTGTAAAACGTGATGAATCCTTCTCTCTGATTTTTTCTCCCCGAACGTGAATATATGGAGTTGGAGTTGAGGTCGGTGGAGCTCCAGGGAGCCTATGAGGCAGGAGGGCGCGCCCAGGGTGGTAGGGCGCGCCCCCACCCTCGTGGCCAGGGTGTGGGTCCCCTTCGGTTGATTCTTTCACCAGTATTTTTTATAAATTCCAAAAAGTGGTTCCGTGAAGTTTCAGGTCATTCCGAGAACATTTATTTCTGCACAAAAATAACACCATGGCAATTCTGCTGAAAACAGCGTCAATCCGGGTTAGTGCCATTCAAATCATGCAAGTTAGAGTCCATAACAAGGGCAAATGTGTTTGAAAAAGTAGATACGTTGGAGACGTATCAACTCCCCCAAGCTTAAACCTTTGCTTCTCCTCAAGCAATTCAGTTGACAAACTGAAAGTGATAAAGAAAAACTTTTACAAACTCTGTTTGCTCTTGTTGTTGCAAATATGTAAAGCTAGCATTCAAGTTTTCAGCAAAGATTATTAACTAACCATATTCACAATAACATTTAGGTCTCATGTTTAGTCATATCAATGGCATAATCAACTAGCGAGCAATAATAATAAATCTCGGATGACAACACTTTCTCAAAACAATCATAATATGATATAACAAGATGGTATCTCGCTAGCCCTTTCCGAGACCGCAAAACATAAATGCAGAGCACCCCTGAAGATCAAGGACTGGCTAGACATTGTAATTCATGGTAAAAGAGATCCAGTCATAGTCATAATCAATGTAAATTAATAGCAATGCATGCAAATGACAGTGGTGCTCTCCAACTGGTGCTTTTTAATAAGAGGATGATGACTCAACATAAAGGTAAATAGATAGGCCCTTCGTAGAGGGAAGCAGGGATTTGCAGAGGTGCCAGAGCTCAATTTTTGAAACATAGATAAATAATATTTTGGGTGGTATACTTTCATTGTCAACATAACAACCAAGAGATCTCGATATCTTCCATGCTACACACATTATAGGCAGTTCCCAAACAGAATGGTAAAGTTTATACTCCCCCTCCACCAACAAACATCAATCCATGGCTTGTCCGAAACAACGGGTGCCTCCAACTAACAACAATCCTGGGGGAGTTTTGTTTGCAATTATTTTGATTTGATTTGAGCATGGGACTGGGCATCCTGGTTACCGGCCATTTTCTCGTGAATGATGAGCGGAGTCCACTCATCGTGAGAATAACCCACCTAGCATGGGAGATATAGAGAGCCCTAGTTGATACATGAGCTATTCGAGCATACAAAACAAAATTTCATTTGAAGGTTTAGAGTTTGGCACATACAAATTTACTTGGAACGACAGGTAAATATCGCATATAGGAAGGTATGGTGGACTCATATGGAATAACTTTGGGGTTTATGGAAGTGGATGCACAAGCAGTATTCCCGCTTAGTACAAGTGAAGGCTAGAAAGAGACTGGGAAGCGACCAACTAGAGAGCGAGAACAGTCATGAACATGCATTAAGATTAATCAACAATAAGTGCAAGCATGAATAGGATATAAATCACCATGAACATAAATATCATGGAGGCTATGTTGATTTTGTTTCAACTACACGCGTGAACATGTGCCATGTCAAGCCACTCAAATCGTTCAAAGGAGGATTCCACCCTATCATACCACATCACAACCATTTTAATAGCATGCTGGCACTCAAGGTAAACCATTATAAACTCCTAGATAATTAAGCATGGCATGAGCAACTATAATCTCTAATTTTCATTGCAAACATGTTTCATTCATAATAGGTTGAATCTGGAACGATGAACTAATCATATTTACAAAAATCAGATAGGTCGAGTTCATACCAGCTTCTCTCATCTCAATCAGTCCATCATATATCGTCATTATTTCCTTTCACTCGCACGACCGAATGGTGTGGATAATAATAATAGTGCACGTGCATTGGACTAAGCTGGAATCTGCAAGCATTTAATACAAGGGAGAAGACAAGGTAATATGGGCTCTTTGTTAAATCAACAATAATGCATATGAGAGCCACTCAACATTTTCATCATGGTCTTCTCCTCTCGACCCCCAAAGAAAATAAAAGAAATAAAACTATTTACACAGGAAATCTCCCAACAAGCAAAAGAAGAACGAGAAATCCTTTTGGGTTTTCTTTTAATTACTACTACTACAACATGGAAAATAAACTAGTTAAAAGCTACAACTATTTTTTTTGTTTTTTCTTAAGGTTTTTGAAACACACAAGAAGAAGGATTAGAAAAGAAAATAAACTAGCATGGATAGTAGAATGGAAAAGTATGAGCACCGACAACTAGAATGAGTGTGTGAACATGAATGTAATGTCGGTGAGAAATACGTACTCCCCCAAGCTTAGGCTTTTGGCCTAAGTTTGTCTATGCCCACAGATCGAAGCTACTCTCTCCGGTGGACTAAGGAGGGTCCTCAGGGTGCCACTGCTTGGCGATCTCCTCCGAATCCCACTGATAAACAGACTCCTGATATGGATCAGGAGATGGCTCTAGCTCAGGCTCTGGGGATCGTGTTCGCTCCCAGTATGCATAAATGTCATCGGGCAGGATGATGTATGTGCCTGAATGAATGTTAAACAAAGAAGGTGCGGGCAGTGTAATAATCTGACAAGTATCTTCACTAAATACTAGGTTATAAATGAGTCTCTTCTCCTTATCATTGCAAATAAAATCATGTGTTACCATACTTTTATAGCCTAAGAAAATAGTGGGCAACACCTTTTCTTCTTTCTCATAGTATCTAATAGGTATCTCAAAGTGTGCAGCAAGGCGCGAAGCAAAGATGCCTCCGAAGATGGGGCCCTTTGTACGTTTCATACTTAATCGTTTAGAGATAATAGCGCCTAAGCTGAAAGTTGTGTCATGAAACAAAGCATGGCGCAAAATGACTAGATCAGGAGCACTAAGATTTCCACTGTTCCCGCGACCAATTAAGCATCTACTAGTAAATATCACAAAGTAACATAGAACAGGAAAATGTATACTAGTAATTCTCGCATCGGAAACTTTTCTCATTTTCCCTACAGCGATTCTATCAATAAATCCATCCACGGCACTACAGTGTGGTTCCTCGATGCTGCCCACAAAGACCCGACAAAAATCATGGAGTGACATCTCTTTAACCTCATCATATAAGTGAAACTCCACTGAAGGTGGTGATTTCTTAGCATGGAAATAAATTTTTTGCACGAAAATATTAGTGAGTAGGAGATACTATTCGCGCTGGTCGCGGAGGAAGTCGGTGAGGCCTGCATTCTCAGCCAAGTAACAAAAGTCTTCATAAATTCCGGCGGCCTTCAAGGATGCATCACAAGGCCATTCGCACGGCCGAACCTCCGCAGTATGAGGAAGATTGTACTTGGGCTTTTCATTCTCTTCATTCTCCTTTCCCTTCGAACCCCGGCTTGAGGATCCTCTCAAGAATCTCTTCAACATTTGCTTCCTCTGGAAATTTCTGAAATTTTAGTGACTCAAAATAAAAGTGAACCAAACTCAACAAGATTGATAGCAACTACTCCCACAAGTTCCTAGAGGCTATATCATGCATTAAAACTACTTTGGGCCATATAAATTTGACATGCAAGCTCAAGAACAGGGTCACCTTAGCAGCAAAAATTTGCAATAAATAAAGCACTAGAACAAAAACTAATTGGACCATTGGAGGAGTTACATACCGAAGAACAATCCCCCAAAACAGTTTTGTGAATGGAGCTTTGAGCAAAGAGATCGAAAATGACAGCAAAACGAGTAAGAACACGAGTTTAAGCTATGGGAGGATTTTTTTGGAGGAAGACGAAGTGAGTGGTGCTGGAATAAGTGGAGGGGGTCCACATGGGGCCCACGAGGCAGGGGCGCGCCCTGGACCCTCGTGGCCAGGTGGTGGCTCCCCCTGATGTGTTCTTAGTGCCAAATATTCTGAAATATTCCAGAAAAATCATATTTCATTTTTAGGGCATTTGGAGAACTTTTATTTTCGGGGTATTTTTTTATTGCAAGGATAATTCACAAAACAGACAGAAAATACTATTTTTTCTTTATTTAATCTAAATAATAGAAAGTAAAAGGAGGGTATAGAGAGTTGTGCTTTCTAACTTCATCCATCTCATGCCCTTCAAAAGGAATCCACTAACAAGGTTGATCAAGTCTTGTTAACAAACTCATTCCGAATCGCATGAAACCGGAGAATTTTCGAATAGCACTAGGTTACCTCAACGGGGATATGCACATCCCCAATAATAGGAATATCATATTTCTTCTTGACAGTAGGAAGAGGAAATTCAAAACCTCCAATAATAATCGATGGAATCTTTCCAATAGAATTGATACTGTGGACTTGAGGTTGTTTCGTCGGAAAGTGTACCGTGTGCTCATTACCATTAACATGAAAAGTGACATTGCCTTTGTTGCAATCAATAACAGCCCCTGCAGTATTCAAAAAGGGTCTACCAAGGATAATCGACATACTATCGTCCTCGGGAATATCAAGAATAACAAAGTCCGTTAAGATAGTAACGTTTGGAACTACAACAGGCACATCCTCACAAATACCGACTGGTATAGCAGTTGATTTATCGGCCATTTGCAAAGATATTTCAGTAGGTGTCAACTTATTCAAATCAAGTCTACGATATAAAGATAGAGGCATAACACTAACACCGACTCCAAGATCACATAAAGCAGTTTTAACATAGTTTCTTTTAATGGAGCATGGTATAGTTGGTACTCCGGGATCTCCAAGTTTCTTTGGTATTCCACCCTTAAAAGTATAATTAGCAAGCATAGTGGAAATTTCAGCTTCCGGTATCTTTCTTTTATTTGTAACAATATCTTTCATGTACTTAGCATAAGGATTCATTTTAAGCATATCAGTCAAACGCATACGCAAAAAGATAGGTCTAATCATTTCAGCAAAACGCTCAAAATCCTCATCATCCATTTTCTTGGATGGTTTAGGAGGAAAAGGCATGGGTTTCTGAACCCACGGTTCTTTTTCTTTATCGTGCTTCCTAGCAACAAAGTCTCTCTTATCATAACGTTGATTCTTTGCTTGTGGGTTATCAAGATCAACAGCAGGTTCAATCTCTACATCATTGTTATTGCTAGGTTGAGCATCAACATGAACATTATCACTAGGTTGATGTTCATCACTAGATTGTGTTTCAGCATCAGAAATAAAAAATATCATTGGGATTCTCAGGTGTGTCAACAACAGGTTCACTAGAAGCATGCAAAGTCCTATCATTTTTCTTTTTCTTCTTTTTAGAAGGACTAGGTGCATCAACATTAGTTCTGTGAGAATCTTGCTCAATTCTCTTAGGGTGGCCCTCAGGATACAAAGGTTCCTGAGTCATTCTACCCCCTCTAGTCACAACTCTAATAGCATTATCATGTTTCTTATTATTTAATTCATTGAGCAAATCATTTTGAGCTTTAAGCACTTGTTCTACTTGAGTGGTAACCATATAAGCATGTTTACTAATAAGTTTGAGTTCACCTTTAACTCTAGACATATAATCACTCAAGTGTTCAATCATATAAGCATTTCATTTCAATTGTCTACCAACATAAGCAT
Organism: Triticum aestivum; assembly: GCF_018294505.1. NCBI lineage: Eukaryota > Viridiplantae > Streptophyta > Magnoliopsida > Poales > Poaceae > Triticum > Triticum aestivum. The sequence continues at coordinate 110,074,758 of NC_057814.1, read as the reverse complement.
TGAAGTTTTCTTGTTTAACAATAAAATTATCAAACTCATCCAAGCATTGGCTCGCAGACTTACACTAATACAAAAACAGCTATAGCCAATATGGACACTAATGGCGCACTGTACATGTGGTGCGCCATTACTAAATACTAATGGCACACCATGTGTTGGTGCGCCATTAGCGTGCAAATACTAATGGCGCACCACATCCACGGTGCGCCATTAGTAATTTTTTTTAATTTTTTCAAAACTACTAATGGCGCACCGTGGGATGGTGCGCCATTACTAGTTGAACTAGTTGAACTAGTAATGGCGCACCACTCCCACGGTGCGCCATTAGTAATTATGTTTCAAATTTTTTTCAATTTTTTTATTTTTATTTTTTAAACTACTAATGACACACAGTGGGAGTGGTGCGCCATTAGTAACTTGGCCACCACTTCCACCGAATGCACCCCCCCTGTGGACCGCCTTTTCAGTTAAAAAAAATAAAAAAATGATGGAAATGTCAAAAAAATAAAAGAAAATAAGTTTCCCATGTGATATGTGGTCTAGTTGTTGTGAAAATTTACAAATATGAATTTTGACTTTATTTGCAAAATCTCTCGAGAATTTGTAAAATGGGCATAACTTTTGCATACGAACTCGGATGACAAAGTTTTTTATATGAAAAATCATCTACTCGAAAAGTTACATCCGAATTTAACAAGGGGAACCCTATTAAAGATTTTCAAAATCCTCAAAAACCTAACAGAAAAAAAGATACGGGGCTTTTAAGATCTGGAGAGGCAAAAAAATTCGAACTTACTAATGGCGCACCTGCCCATGGTGCGCCATTACTATCTTCCCGTCTTCAAAATTCAAAATAAGTCAAAAAAATAAAAAAAAAGTTACTAATGGCGCACCTACCCATGGTGCGCCATTACTATCTTCCCGCCTTCAAAATTCAAAATAAGTCAAAAAAATAAAAAATAAAGTTACTAATGGTGCATCTGCCCATGGTGCGCCATTAGTATCTTCCCGCCTTCAAAATTCAAAATAAATAAAAAAAATAAAAAAAAGTTAGTAATGGCGCACCTGCCCACGGTGCGCCATTACTATGCCGTATATATGGCTGGGCGTGGTCCTCACCTCCTTACCTCTTCATTCTTCTCCTCCACTCCACCTCTCCTCCACTCCATCTCCTCCTCTCCTCCACTCCATCTTCCCTTCTCTCCTCCACCATACTACCCTCCTCCTCTCCGGCGACCTACTCCTCCTCCTCTCCGGCGACCTCCTCCTCCTCTCCGGCGACCTCCTCCTCCCTCCTCTCCTCCCCTCCCCTCACGGTTTCTCCTCCCTCCTCTCCGGTGAGCTCCTCCTCCCTCCTCTCCGGTGAGCTCCTCCTCCCTCCTCTCCTCCCATCCCCTCATAGTTTCTCCTTCCTCCTCTCCGATGCTCCGGTGAACTCCTCTTCGGCGACCTCCTCGTCCTCTCCGGCGATGTAGGCGAGCGCCTCTCCGGTGACCTCCTCCTCCTCTCCGGCGAACTCCTCTCCGGCAAAAGAACACGGCAAAAGAACGTACAAGATCCAAAAACAGGAACAAAATTTGAAATAATATCGTGCAAAAAAACGAGCAAAAATGGGCAAAAAAATCACGATCCAGATCCAAATTCAAAATTCAAAAATAGCAATGGCGCACGGTGGGGGTTAGACGGTGCGCCACTACTATTTTCCCGCCTTCAAAATTCAAAAATACTAATGGCGCACCGTGGCCTATACTAATGGCGCAGCAGTGGCCTATACTAATGGCACACCGTGGCCTAGTGCGCCATTAGTATACCAGATACTAATGGCGCACCACTGGTGCGCCATTAGTAAAAAATACTAGTGGCGTGGTACTAGTGGCGCACCAGTAGTGCGCCATTAGTAGGCAAAACTGGTGCGCCACTAGTAGGCCTTTTCCTAGTAGTGTTATAACAAGGAATATCACCTTCATCAAATCTATAGAGAGAATTTACCTTTACTACCTGTGTCGGGTTATCAAGACCATGTATCTCTTCAATAGGTGGTAAATTCTTAACATCTTCAGCTTTAATACCCTTTTCTTTCATAGATTTCTTTGCCTCTTGCATATCTTCAGGACTGAGAAATAGAATACCCCTTTTCTTCGGAGTTGGCTTAGGAGTTGGTTCAGGAAGTGTCAAATCATTATCATTACTCAATATATTATTCAATAGCAATTCAACTTGCTCAACAGTTCTTTCCCTGAAAATACAACCAGCACAACTATCCAGGTGGTCTCTGGAAGCATCGGTTAGTCCATTATAAAAGATATCAAGTATTTCATTTTTCTTGATAGAATGATCAGGCAAAGCATTAAGTAATCGAAGAAGCCTCCCCCAAGCTTGTGGGAGACTCTCTTCTTCAATTTGCACAAAATTATATATTTTCCTTCAAGCAGCTTGTTTCTTATGAGCGGGGAAATATTTAGCAGAGAAGTAATAAATCATATCCTGGGGACTACGCACACAACTAGGAGCAAGAGAATTAAACCATGTTTTAGCATCACCCTTTAATGAGAACGGAAATAACTTAAGGATATAGTAGTAACAAATTTTTTCCTCATGAGTGAATATGGTGGCTATATCAGCCAATTTAGTAAGATGTGCCACAACAGTTTCAGATTCATAGCCATAAAAAGGATTAGATTCAACCAAAGTAATTAACTCAGGATCGACAGAGAAATCATAATCCTTATCAGAAATACAGATAGATGAAGTAGCAAAAGCAGGGCCATATTTCATTCTAGCATTCAAAGACTTTTCTTTCAGCTTAACTAATAGTTTCTGAAGATCATATCTATGTTTGCAAGCAAAAAGGTCTCTAGCAGTTTCTTCATCCATAACATAACCCTCAGGCACATCAGGCAATTCATATCTAGGGGGAGAATCTTCATCATCACTTTCATCAATATTATCTGTTTCAATAATTTCATTCTCTCTAACCCTAGCAAGTTGTTCATTAAGAAATTCACCTAATGGCACAGTATTATCAAGCATAGAAGTAGTTTCATCATAAGTATCATGCAAATCAGAAGTGGCATCATCAATAACATGTGACATATCAGAATTAATAGCAGGAATAGGTGTCGCAAGTTTACTCAAAACAGAAGATGAATCAAGTGCAGAGCTAGATGGCAGTTCCTTACCTCCCCTCGTAGTTGAGGGAAAAATCTTGGTTCTTTCATCTTTCAAGTTCCTCATAGTGATCAACAGATATAAATACCAAGTGACTCAAAGAATAGAGCTATGCTCCCCGGCAACGGCGCCAGAAAATAGTCTTGATAACCCACAAGTATAGGGGATCGCAACAGTTTTCGAGGGTAGAGTATTCATCCCAAATTTATTGATTCGACACAAGGGGAGCCAAAGAATATTCTCAAGTATTAGCAGTTGAGTTGTCAATTCAACCACACCTGAAAGACTTAATATCTGCAGCAAAATATTTAGTAGCAAAGTAGTATGGAAGTAACGGTAACGGTAACGGTGGCAAAAGTAACAGTAGCAATTTTGTAGTAATCGTAACAGTGGCAACGGAAAAGTAACTAAGCGAAGATAATATGTGAAAAGCTCGCAGGCAATGGATCAATGATGGATAATTATGTCGGATGCGATTCCTCATGCAACAGTTATAACATAGGGTGACACAGAACTAGCTCCAGTTCATCAATGTAATGTAGGCATGTATTCCGAATATAGTCATACGTGCTTATGGAAAAGAACTTGCATGACATCTTTTGTCCTACCCTCCCGTGGCAGCGGGGTCCTATTGGAAACTAAGGGATATTAAGGCCTCCTTTTAATAGAGTACCGAACCAAAGCATTAACACTTAGTGAATACATGAACTCCTCAAACTACGGTCATCACCGGGAGTGGTCCCGATTATTGTCACTTCGGGGTTGCCGGATCATAACACATAGTAGGTGACTATTGACTTGCAAGATAGGATCAAGAACTCACATATATTCATGAAAACATAATAGTTCAGATCTGAAATCATGGCAGTCGGGCCCTAGTGACAAGCATTAAGCATCGCTAAGTCATAGCAACATCAATCTTAGAACATAATGGATACTAGGGATCAAACCCTAACAAAACTAACTCGATTACATGGTAAATCACATCCAACCCATCACCGTCCATCAAGCCTACGATGGGATTACTCACGCACGGCGGTGAGCATCATGAAATTGGTGATGGAGGATGGTTGATGATGACGACGGCGATGGATTCCCCTCTCCGGAGCCCCGAACGGAATCCAGATCAGCCCTCCCGAGAGAGATTAGGGCTTGGCGGCAGCTCCGTACCGTAAAACGCGATGAATCCTTCTCTCTAATTTTTTCTCCCGAACGTGAATATATGGAGTTGGAGGTGAGGTCGGTGGAGCTCCAGGGGGCCCACGAGGCAGGAGGGCACGCCCAGGGGGGTAGGGCGCGCCCCCCACCCTCGTGGCCAGGGTGTGGGCCCCTTCGGTTGATTCTTTCGCCAGTATTTTTTATAAATTCCAAAAAGTGGCTCCGTGAAGTTTCAGGTCATTCCGAGAACTTTTATTTCTGCACAAAAATAACACCATGGCAATTCTGCTGAAAACAGTGTCAGTCCGGGTTAGTTCCATTCAAATCATGCAAGTTAGAGTCCAAAACAAGGGCAAAAGTGTTTGGAAAAGTAGATACGTTGGAGATGTATCAGTCGTCCCGACAGGTGTGCCCCCACATGTCGGTTTCCTTGTTTTCCCAGCCAAATTCGAGCGTCAGTGCTCCGCGTTGCGCATTAGGCGCAGAATAGGTGGTTTTTGTGCCCTGGTTCAAATGTGGTATAGTACCAAGTTGTTACCCTATCCCCAAGTGTGGTGGTTTTGGGTACGGTACCACCCTTTTCCTTTTCAACTAGTGAAGCGTAACACTTGATTAAGTAGCCGGATGGTGTGCTAAATTTAGGTGTCCGACTATTTGAAGGAATAATTGAGGTGTGCCTGGTCCATGCCCGCATTTAGGGGTCCAACTTACCATGTTCCGGTAGTAGTAACTATACTAGTCCCTGTGTACTCCCTCTGTTTTTATTTACTCCGCATTTTAGCTTTGCTCAAAGTCAAACTTTGTAAACTTTGACAAAGTTTATAGATAGAAATAATAACATATACAATAACAAATCAATACCATTAGATTCATTATTGAATATACTTTCACATCATATAGATTTGCTATTGTAAATGTTCATATTTTTTCTATAAATTTGGTCAAATTTTATGAAGTTTGACTTCAGTCAAACCTAATATGCAGAGTAAATAAAAACGGAGGGAGTATCTTACTCCATGACCAATACGGAAGGGAAAATGAGACAACTTATTGTTTATTTGAGCCATTCAAGTATAATCATGTGGCATTGTCTATTTCTCATTCCTCTCCAACCCTCTTCTCTATCGATCATGCCGCCCTCCGGTCGAGTCCATCCTCCTGCATGCCTCATTTGAACATTCCGCCGAGTATCATTCGCATGTGGGCCTAGACCATGCTTGTATTTCCAATGTTGTAATTTGTCCGACATGCATACAAACAAACGGTTCATTTAAAGTTTCACTTTGCCTCCACTACGTGTCGCTTCCCGTCTTAGTTTTGACATCCCATTCGGTTCATGCCCCGACACATCTTGACGAGATCGATTGATGTTGAGAGATCAATTGCGTGTCATGCAAGGAGATAAAGGTTTGGTCTGTTTCTATGATAGAAATGACCCGCGGGGGGGGGGGGTCTGTGGGGATCAGAGGGAGTATATTGTACGTTCATAAGCGAAACGAACGTATTGTACCCACCCTAGTCCTCTTTCAATCGATCTCCAGACCCCGAGATGAAATCGAGAGAGAACGAGTGGGTGCATGTGTGATACCTAAGGCGGATTCAAAATTTTGAACCGGTGATCATAGCATCCGCAAATCATATATAAAGGGTATTCAATGTTCGTTTCACTTTTGAACGTACAATATACTCCCTCCGATCCTTTCTAGTTTACATATAAGTTTTATGTGTAGTCAAAGTATCTCTACTTTGATCAAACTTACAGAAAAAAGTATCAACATTCAACAACGCCCAATCAATATTGTTAGATTCGTACGTACTCCTAGATTTGTATTCAAACAAAGATGGTTTCCAATTTGTTTTCAACCATGTGAATGTGCTTGTTCTGGTGCATGCTCTTCCTACTAGGATTTTGCCATGTATAGCCAATCCAACAGTAACTTTTTTTAAGCTCCCTGTCCAATAGTACTAGTGGAGTACTGACAACATCTGTAGTAGAGTATGCAGTGCTCATAGTACTCCCTCCTTCCATTTATATAGGGCCTAAGAGCAAGTCTAATAAGGCCTAGTTAACAGGCTATAAGACTTGCCATGTCATTAAAATCCTACTTGGAGGAGTGAGAAGAGAGGAGAGAGAGTGAAGCGGGCTCTTATTCTACAGCCCGGCTATAACACATAGATCAAGAAAAAATAGTATGCATGCAACTCTCTTCCAATCATATACCTTGCTCATGCAAATATTAAATTCTTAGAGCCAACCTATTAGCCATTCTAAGAGCCAACCTATTACTTAACCATGCAAATATTAAATTCTTATATGAGTATTTTTTTATGATGGCTCTAAGTGAGGTGGCATCTCTTTATATCCAACAGCCAGCTACATTATTAACCATGCACTAATGCGTTTTTCAAAACCGCCTTTGATAATCGACAAGACTAATAGTACATGAGATGTATAATGTGAAAATTATATCATTGGAAGCTCCTTTCACATATGAATTTGATCGTATGCTTTGTGTAAGTTGCATGTCATATATTATTACTCTAACATTTGGTCAAAGTTAGCCTCAAAAAATGCATTAGGCGCTGTATAGATGGAAGGGGGGAGTAGTAGTGGAACTGGATCCTCTGACGTAGGTATCGCTGCCTTACCCTCCCTTTCGGTCACTTACTGGCGGGCCCCATGCTTTCTAGGCCCCGCATGTCAGTTACTCAATGGGTTCGGCCACGTCAGGGGATCCCATCCGTAGTATACTCCCTCTGTTTTTATTTACTCCGCATAAAATGGAGGGAGTAGTAGTATAAATGACGCAGGCGGGGGAGGGGAGGGACGTCGGTTTGCTCTCAACTGCGGTCCCACAAGCGAGCGAAAACGCAAGATGAAGCGTGTTCCATTCGGTGAGTGACGTGGATGGTCCAGCATGCCGGGGTGCAACGCGAACGCGACAAGAGTGATGGACAGTCAAAACCGTTTGACCGGTCGTCACCGGAACCACTATTCACACCAGAACCTTCGTTGCTCGGCCTACGCCAGCCACTGCCCCAAAACCACACCTCCTCTCTAGCCCATTCCCCCACCTTCCGATCCCCTAGCCCGCATCAAGCGTCCCCTAGTTCGCCGGAAAGCCATGGTGCGCCGCAAGATCACGTACTACAAGATGCTGACGCCGGAGCGACGCACAAAAATCGCGGCGGCGGTCAGCGCCACAGACCCCCGTTCCCAAGCTCGCTTTGCGGTGGGCCAATTCCCGAGTTCTCTGGAGCCAAGCTACGAGAAGGAGGAAGCCGATCCAATGTTCATGGCGCAGGTCGCGGTGCAGAAGGCCCCCGATGCGTATGAGACGATGGACGTCGACTTCGTGCCGGCGTCCGGGTCCCCCATGGTGCAGGCAGACCAGCGGTTCAACCTGGCGATACTAAAGGAGGACCGGGAGGCGGAGGCTCAACTCGACGCGGAGCGCGCGCATGCCGCTGTCATCGAGGCTCTCCTGCAGGCGGAACCGGATGTCGTGGATGTGAACTCGGCGTCGAAGGCTCAACTTGACGCGGAGCGCGTGGGTGCCGCTGCCATCGAGGCCCTCCTGCAGGCGGAACCGGTCGTCTGGGACTTGAACCGGGCGGCGGAGGCTCAACTCAACATGGAGCGCGCGGATGCCGCTGCCATCGAGGCCTTCCTGCAGGCAGAACCAGACGTCCTGGACTTGAACCGGGCAGTGCTCTCGTTCATACAGAGCGCCCACACACTCTGCGTGAATGAGTAGCTGGAGGCCGAGGACAACCACGGTGCGGAGACACACGTCACTAGCTATGGCTGGTTCGCGCTGGCAGCCAAAGACGACGAGGTCGTCTCGTTCCGCGAGCAGTGATAGTTTTTCTTTATGTTGTTGTTTTTAGGGATCTTTTGCTATGTAAAAACATATATTTTTGCAAGTCGCCTGACTTTCATCATTTGGGCCAGTCGACCATTTCAGGCGGTTGGATGAATATCCTACGTGTCCTAACCCTTCTTCCTCACCTCTTCTTCTTCCCCTACAAACCACCGCACAGGCCGTACGGATCTTCCCCAACATGTGGTTGGATAAACATACTGTATGAACGAAAATTATGTGTCAGCGGTAGGATGGCTGAGTTTGGTTTGATCACATGCGGTAGCACGTGTCAGTGAGGGGGCGTTCCCTTGGTTGGGTTTGCAGCGTGCAGGAGCGACTGTGTGAGGGTGCGTGTGACCACGACAGCCGTGCGCAAGTGTACCTCCTTTTCATTTTGAAAACTTTAGGCAAGCTTGGCAAAAATGTGTGGCGAAGTATGGCAATGCAAGGCCTAGACCCAAACAGGATACAAGTACGTACATAGGAGTACTAGTGTTAAAAAAGAAAGGCGGGGTTTTCCTTCGCGGGATTAATCGATACAAATCCTCGTTTGACGTGTCAACTAATACATATTTTTTTCTCCAAATCCCAAAGAGCTAACCATCTCACTCCTCATCGCTTGATTAATGCAGCGCCATGCAAACCAACCTTCTCACTTCCGCATGCAAGCAAGGGTATATTAATGTCCTTGATTGCTAGTACGAGGCAAACTCCATCAATTTTGCCCTGATTAGTGTTAGTGGCCTTCTGCAAATTGTAATTTTGATATACTGGCCTTGCGTACAAAAAAAATGGAGGTAGTAACTATTTGACTTCCTTCCACATTGCGGTGACGTCGATGATATCTCGAACGTTGTGGTTTGGTGAAGTGCGTTCGATGGAGAACACCATTGAGGGAGACCATGGCAAGTCGTTCGCAAGTGCCGCCTACAAGCCGAGACAACTGCCTTATTTGCATCCAGGAAGTCCATTGAACCAAAGGACGCGTAAATGTACTAGTACTACACAATAGCGTCGTTCGTCCAGCTTAGAGCGGTGAGGTGGTTTCTCGAAGAAGATGATGGAGAAGCGGAGTTAGCGAAGAGTGAAATGATGGTTGCTTCATCCGTGCTTTGTGATTTGATGCCTCACTGCTTTGTGATTTGCGATAGAAGCGACAAGAGAGTAGACTCTGTGCTCTATACCGTACATGCGTCCAAGCACGGGAGAAAGAGGAGAGATGTTGCATTTTTCTATTCCTTCAATCAAACAATTAGGGAGCTTCGGTTCCATCTTTTTGGCTTTGGCAACACCGTCCACAATGGTTCCCATCTATGCCAAAAGCTATTTTCAGATTTGGCTACACATTGTGGATGCCCTTAACCGTAGCACTTGGTTTTGCTCCTGTGTGCTATCTATACAGATCTCAATTATATTGATCTAAAAATTATAGTATCAAGATTAGTAAAAAGGAGGTGATTTTGCCGCAAGGATGGCGGGGGAGGTTTCTTATTTTTAGAGGACGTTGGCTTGGCGGTTTGCTAACATGCAGTCCCACGTGTTAGTGCTTTACCAAGTCGATCTGCGTCCCACATGAGGCAGAACAATAGCAGAAATAACATGTGGTTAACTTGAAGAAGATGAGGGAGAAACGGATTCAGCAATGAGTGAAATGATGGTTGCTTCGTCCCTCCAACTTCTTTTTTAGAATTATTACTTCGTCCCTCCAACTTAACTGCAGGAAAGGTGCAACTTTGTGATTTGACGCCTCATTGCTCATTACTACACCGACACTATGACTGGGGTGCTTCACCCCTTCCGCTCTGCACTGTATTTCGGTATGGCACGTGGATCCGGTAGCTTGATGTCCCACATGTCGGCGAAAGGGACTAGAACATTTATGAAAGCGAGCGCTCCACTCTTACGACGGAGGAGTACACGACACAACGGCCCAGTGAACTGTTACTTGTACTGTAGTACTACTATAGTTTGACTGTTTCACACGATCCATCGATACAAACCCGATTAAACAGGAAAGGGCGGGATTTTTCCCGCGCGGTAGATGATACTGGCCATACCTTTCAAAGGCAATTTTAATGTATGCCAACTGAATAATTAAGTAACAATATGAGATCTAGTAAAACTAAAACACATATGATTTATTGTGTTAGAGTGTAGTAGTAGTGCTGTATTGCATAGTTGTTAGATGTAACATGCGAGAACATGTAGAGACGTAGTTTTGGAGGGCCTACAGAGAGAAAAGCGTAATACGGTCACCGGACTTCAGAATATGCTCATTATGGTCACTATACACGTTTTGCGGTGATTATACGATCACTTGCTCACCGTTCAGCATCGGATTGCACTCTGTTGACCGGCCAAATAGTCTGCATGGCACTATGTTGACTAGTTAAATTGACCACGTTCCTTGTGGGTCCCACCTATCAGCTTGCATAGGAAAAAGGTCAGATAAACACAAATTTACGCAGGCGCGACAAGACTCCAACCCGTGCGCGGGAACCACCTGGTTGTGTATACGTCTGTCAGGGCCTGATGTGTGCGCATGCACATGTAGGTTGAGCACTTGAGCGTGAGGGTGTGTGTTGGTCGTGTGGTGTGTGCATGCATGCGTGCGTGTGTGCGTGTGAGTGTTGCGTGTGTGCGTGGATGTGTGTGTACATGTGTGTTGCGTGCGTGGCTGCATGTGTTCATGTGAGTGTTGCGTGCATGCAGTTCGTGCGCATGCGTGCGTGTGTGTATAATCACCACACCAGCTCCTGTGTGTTAAAACAGACGGCTCAGCATAAAAAAACAAGGCCACCATGTCCGCTGTGCCCGCGGTCATGACTTCGAACCACCGTCCAATAATTTTTTGTCGTTTGTTTTCATTCTTACTAGCAAGATGCCTGTGCGTTGCACGTAACATCAAGATGCATTTTTATGAGTAGTTTATCTTGTGAGAGAAAAGGATGAATGAGGGAAGGCCTTATTTGCAAATGTGGAGAGGTGTGTGGGTACCTTTTTGCAAAATTGCCATAGTTTCCTTCCTATCTGTCAGATATAAATCGGACGGCCTATATTGCATGATGGCAGGCACACCATCATCACCAACTCTGTTTTTTTATAAGAGTGTAGAGTAGATACACGCCGACAGGTGGGCCCAATGGTAGTGAGATAATGTGATGCAACACTAGAGGTGCCATGTGGAGCGTTTAACTGTTCAACTAGTCGTGTCTTGAGCAAATACAGAGCTGTACGGTGAGCCCGTGACTGTATAATAACCACAAAACGTAAATGGTGACCGTAATGAGTAGATTCTGAAGTCCAATGTATGTATCATGCTTTCGCTTCAAATACAATGATCGTCACTGTATATATCGCGAGAGAAAGATGAAACATGCGTGAATGTGCTGGGGGCGTACTTTTAGAGGACCTGGAGATAGTTTGTGTGCGTACGTGAAAGGGGCGTAGAGGGGGTGTATGTGATGGAGAGAGAGATGCTCTTCGTTTCTCTTTATTATGACTAACTTTATATATAGATAAAAATATAAAAATTCATAGTGCGGAATAAATATCATTGTGGGCACCATGCAATGCAAATTAACGTTCATACTCCTCCATATAACTTTGTAATGTTGTATATATGTAGAAATTCTAAAATAATTTTGTGGCCACACTTTATTCAAAAGGAATGTTGTATGCGAAATAAACGTGAAGAGAGGGCTTTTTAGATCAATGGGGTACGTGATGTAACATGTGTGAATGTGTAGTTGATGTATTTGGCAGGGCCTAGCTAGAGAGGTATGTGTGTGTATTACGTATTCGAGAGAGGCATGGATAGAGGGGCCGGCGGCGGGGGGGACACGTGGGAGAGATAGCACGAGAAATGAGAGAGGTCTAGAGAGAGAGAGAGACGAATATGATGTCACGGCGAGAGATGCCCTTGAGTGTGTATATGCAAGGGGGGAGGGGATAGAGGCACAAGGAGAATTTTTTTGTAGTGTCTGAGTTGGTATGTGTGGTGTGAGAAGATAACGAGACCTGGGGGCAGAGGGTGTGTCACCACGTGAGGTCCGTTGGGCCGAGGTGAGGCCCTTGGTTCAGTTCCGTCCTGCGCTACACTGGTCGGCCCGTGACGCATTTAGGGAGACCCATGGATGACTAGTCGTACAAGACAAAGATGGCAGAATCGTGAAGGACTCCGTGTCCACTGACAAAGCCAGCTAGGATTTGTAATCCTAGGTCCTCGGACTAAGGTAACCCCTTATCTCTAATGTTACTATTCATCCAACCTAACTTTAAGGGGCATCCTACAGAATGCTCTGCTAGAATTATACTCGTCGATTAGGAAGCGAGGTGTGAGACAATGCGTGAGAGACATGCCTAAAGATAATATGCATATGGGAGACACGTAGGCAGGTCTATGTATATAGAAAGGGACGATGGGGATTGTGCGTGTGTATGCTTGTGAGAGGAAGAATGTTTGTGATAAAGGTTAGTGAAAAGAGTCGTAAATGGTTACGAGAGGGAGGGAGGGTTATATCGAGGGCATGTCTACGAGAAAGACACATCGGGAGAGAGTGTGTGAGCATGTGTGAGAGACCACCGATGGAGAGTGAAACTACATGTAAAAGACTGATGTACACATTGATTAAACATATAAATTGTATCCAAATATTAGGATGGGATCATGATATTTGCAATTCGCGTAAGGAACGGTCATTGATCCATCATACATCTAGATTCTATCGAATTTGAGCATGTCTATGTTATTATTCGACATAACTGAACTCCAGACAATGCATCGCTTTAGCAATCGAATATAAATGTGAGTATAGTTCATGTTGTGCGTGTAAAGCACATTATACATACGAAAGTTACACAATGAACATTATAAATAGCTAGCTTGAACTAGCATACATTTGAATTCAACTTAAGGTGGTTTAAAAAATTAGAATTCAACATGAAGTCCATTCAATTATTTAAATTCGATATCATGGCATTTGTAAATCATACCTAAATTATGGGGGCACCAATCTTTGCTCTGCTCTTGTACATATATAATAACATATATAGTCATGTACAAAATAGATTCAAATTTACCTCCTCCATTCCAAAATAATCGTAGTTATAGGATTTTTAAGTGTCAAAATTTCAAAAAGAAGCGCATAATTTAATGAGGTTTTCAAACATACTAGGGCAAATTTAACGTTGTCTATTTAGGTCAATCCTCAAAGTTCAAGAGTACTCTAAACGTGAATGCTTCTGTTTCAAAATTTCGAACGAAGCGCCAAAAGAGCCTCTACTCGCCCGAAACCACGTGAGACCAATGTTTGGTAGAAGGAAATTACTTTTCTAACTCCGACCCGTGAAACCTACCGGCCCGACGTCCAAAGGTCTAAACCAGGGTAGGTTTGCAGCTTCATCTAGACGCCACACAACCGCCTCCGAAAAACATTCATACACAATGGCCGCCTAGGCACACATGCGTCCGGCCGAAATCGCTCCCGCCCAAAATTTGGGACACCTGTGATTACCATCCTACCTCGGACCCATAGTAGGTCCGAAATTTAAGAGGGGGGCAAAGTTTGTACTTTGCCCAAATTTCAAACAAGCGCGTCCCATATGTTCAAAAAAACCAAAAACAAGCGCGTCCCAGACCGAAACATGGTTCTCCCTTAGCTCCCCCCGCCCCCCCCCCCGTCCGATTCCCCATTCGTACTCTGTGGGCGCTAAAACTACCTCTCCACCAGTCGCGAAACCCCGGCGTCCTCCGTCCGCCACCCCATCCCACCGATCAACTGCCGCCGTCCTCCATCACGCCAGAGCCGATACCCCAACGTCGTCGTCCGCCGCAACCGCAACCGCAGCGCCCTCCACGACTAGTAGTTGAAGCCGACGCCGAGCTGTCCGTACCCGAGCCAGTTCAACCACGCCATCCTGCGCCTCACCGCTGCCACTCCAACTTTGGCACCGTCCACCGCATCGGAGCTATTCCCGCTACACCGTCCTTCGCCGCCTCGGATCTGCTTCCCCTTCGCCGATAGACGACCACCGCAACACAATCAACAATTTGGCCATGGGTTCGTCCAAGGCTCGACCCTCCTCCAAAACATTGATTCCCCAGGTAAAAACAAGAAAATCGCCGCGACATCCGGAGGACCCAGCACTGGCAATCGGAAATGGTACTCCTCTTCCCTTATTCGTGTAAATCTTACGTGTCTGCTTGCACGGTATTCATCCCACAGAAGACACTAGTTGACCGCTTCTTCTTGATACTAGATGTTCCTAGTAACTCACGATGCACAAGGTTTCTCCTCATATACTATTTCACCTTAGCTAGAGGTCTGTCGCCCCCTGGATTTCATTTCCTGGTTAGTTGATTCCCAATTAAAGGAAGCACTCCCCGACGTAACAGGCGCTAGTCCGCCTATTACGCTGGGGAAGCAGCGCCTCGGTGTTTATCTTCGGGGTGTGTGGGGCCTAGGAGCTGTTGGCGCCCGATCAGGAGGTCGGCCGGGATTAAAGGGATGGACCGGGGCGGGGGGCGCTGCCAAGCACGGTGGTGGTGTGAGGTCGAGGGAAGGGCGGGGCAGCGGAGGCAGGGGTCTGAGCCGGTGGTCGTTGGCGGTTCGAGAAAGATCGTCAACAGTGACTGGCGGGAGGTAGACGAAGGCCATCTGCCCGTTCCTTATAGATCGGACGGTTCATAAAAAAAATCGACTGACCTATTTATTTTCAGTCGATTTTTGTTTTGATAGGACCACATGTGGTGGTGTGCTGGAGGAGTACCTGCATTTCCCAGCCATCCCTGTGCTCATATATTACAAAATCATATGGACTAGAATCTAATTTTGTTTGCCATGCAATGTTGTAGAACTATCATATCTCTCCTGTCATTTATTTTTCAGCCACCTCCTATCTGCTACTTTTACAGTGCACTAGTTCTGCACACACTTCACCCATACTCTCACTATTGTGTTTTTATGCAAGGGTATTCCAGACTCTGCCTTGACAGAAGCATAAAAGAAAAGAGAGAAGTCGCTCCTGCTTGCTTCGGGCTATGGCAAGACACGTTTCAGCGCTATAAAGGGTGCAGTGTCAGCACATGGAGACTGTAAACGTAGCTTTGGAGTTGATGATCTCGCTCGCCATGAACCACCATCCCAGGTGCTTGCTTTAACTTCGCGGTGTCATATGTGGTTGCATGTTGCATATGGTGTCTAGCTTGTATTCGAAAGGCCGAAGTCGGTCTTTATTAAGATAAGGAAAGATATTTTTTACATGAATCGCCATCCCGGGAGCACCAGAAGACAAATAGCTAGTCAGGGCACTGGCCGAGCCAGTGACAAGCCCATCACAGACAGACATTACCTGGAAGCCAACTAAAAAGCCACGATGGTGGCGAAGCAGCCCGCCTCCCACCAGGCTCTCAGGTCCTAGATGATCATGCTCACCACTCCAGCCGGATGTCTAGCTTGTATTGCTTCCAATTTGGTTAAATTGCATCTACTTAGCTTACACATTATACCTTTGAATATGACATGCCTTCCTATTTTCGGTACATACTAGTACATCTGTCTATTAACCATGTTCTTACATCAAACTAATGTTCTTGTGGACTACTGTGAGTAAAGATCCTCATTTAAAGAATGTAGCGTCAGCCTTCCCACATGATTCTCAAGAAACAGCAAGGCTAGATGAAGATAGTGAACATAGCTCCGTAGTTGATTACCGCATTTCCCCTACACCAGCATCGGAGGTGCTTACTCTAACTTGGCAGCGTGATATGTGGTTGCACGTTGCATATGGTGTCTAGATTGTAATTCTTCCAATCTAGTTAATTGCATCTGCTATTCTGCTTAGTTTATACATTATACATGTTAATATGACATGCGTTCTGTTTTTAGTACATAATACATCTGTCTATTAAGCATGTCCTTACATAAAACTATTATTTTTTTGTATCCCGCATTAATCAATATGACGAGACATCTTTAGTATATGCAGTGCGATATTAGTTGCATCTTTCATATGATTTATAGTATGCGCTGCTTCTAATTTGTTGAAATGCCATTTATGATGGGACGCTTTTAACTTGGCAGAGTCTTATTGGTTGCATCTTTCATGTGGTGTCTAGCTTGCATTGCTTCTTATTTGTTGAAATGGCTTCTGCTTAGTTTACACAAACAGTTGTGAATATGCCATGCCGTCCTATTTTTCGTACATATTCCATCCTGGTATCATGTGTTTGCCTTACATCAAAGTAGTGATTGTCAGTATCATGCACAAACGAGTTCTAAAGAGTGAATTTTATTGCTTTTTCTTGTCAGTTTTACTTGACAATTCACAATCAATAAAGAGGAAGGAAGTTAGCAAGGCAGCGGATAAAGGTGCTCCTTCCAAACGGAGGGCCTCTACAGATTCTACTCCTCCAACCCCCTAAGATGATTTGCAAGACAACACATGCATAGACACTCAACGTAGCTGTGTTGATGATGAGCACGTCTCCCTAGTGCACCATCACAAGTGCTCCCTCTAACTTGGCACTGTTATATGTGGTTGCATGTTATGTATGATGTCTAGCTTGTATTGCTTCTAGTTTTGTTGAATTCCGTCTGCTTACTTTACACATTATACTTGTGAAGAAGACATGTGTTCCTGTTTCTAGAACATACAACTAGCGGGGTGACCCGCGCATTTGCACGGCTAGACTTCCCATAAAATGATCATTATGTGACACTTGATTTTGACATGGTCTCGAGTAAACAATTTTGATGTGCCAGTGGTACCGATGTGTTTTATCTGACGGTCGGTCCTGCTCGTATGTGCTCATGTGTCAGATGCATGTCAGTGTATGTACCTGATTGATTGGTGCATATGTACTTGCTTGTATGTACCTTTTCTCTCTCTCAAAGGGACACCTACGTGATATGGTTTCAGCCGATGATGGATAATGGACTTTGTTTTTCAAGAGAACATCCAATGATGGACTTGCTGCTAAATGTCAGTGCAATACATGCCCAGTCGGAGAGGGACACTCTTTGCCTTTTTCCTTTTATAAACAACCTCGTTCTCCTATCCAGACACGGTTTGGTCATCTAAAAAACACGGATTAGTGGTTGCCTGCAGAAAATAGCTTACAATTTTCTTTTGATGAATCTCAACCATTCATATTTCATAACTTCACAATGTTTAATCTCCCCGTTTCCAGCGCCCACGTGTCTGCCGTGCTAGCGGGTACTGGGTTGCCCCCGACACCCGTTATGCATGAGCCATGCAACATGGTGTCCGACGTTGCTGCGCCCGCCCCTGCCGTCCCGGTCGTGTGCCATAGCCATCGTCGGGCCCTCAAAGAGCCCGTGGAGTACGTCTCCATGACTGCCAAAGCTATCAAGCAGCAGGAGCTCAAGGACTCCCTCAAAGGCTGCTCTCCGGCTCTCCAAGCCAAAGTGTCAAACGCAAAGTGATCGCCGCCGTCCTCAAGCCTCTGGGAATGAATTCTGTGTCCGAGCTAAGGGCCACGGCGGCCATCCCATCTACTCCGGTGTTGGCAGGTGTCGATGATTAGTGCTCCTTCAGCTCTTCCTGCCCCCTGGACGCCCAAGGCTCTTCCGTTGGGACGTTGTGTATCTCTGTTCCTGCTAGCTTCCACCGTTGTAGTTCGGTCATCCGTGTACGCCTTCCTGTACTGTGTTTCCCCTGGTTATGTCGTGTTCCTTCCTACGTTCCTCTCTCCATGTGTGTCTTGTATGTCTGGTGCTTGCTTTGGTTATGGATAGTGCTGGCTGTAGCTGTCTTTCGTTTCTTTCTTCTAATGTTCAAGGCCTCGGTGACAAGGAAAAATGCTCACTTGTCCGTGGTGCCGTGACTGCCGCCAACCCCTCTGTTGCATGCATCCAGGAAACGAAACTCGCCTCGCTCTCCTTGGGCAAAGACCGATCGTTCCTCTCCCCCCGCCTCTCGTCTCTCAAGCACCTGGACGCGGACGGCTCGCGTGGCGGGTTGGTCACTGCATGGGACCCCGCCGTGCTCCATCTTGTCTCCTGTCACTTTGGCAAGTACGCTCTCACCACCGTGTTGTCCTCCACCTCCTCCGATCTCGGCTTCTCGGTCACGAACATATACGCCCCATCTGACCATGCCTTCACGCAAGATTTTGTGGATGAGATGGTGGCTCTCTCGGATACGATCTCGGGGCCCTGGCTTGTTGATACGTCTCCAACGTATCTATAATTTATGAAGTATTCATGCTATTATATTATCCATGTTGGATGTTTAATGGGCTTTACTATGCACTTTTATATTATTTTTGGGACTAACCTATTAATCTAGAGCCCAGTGCCAGTTTCTATAAATTCCTTGTTTTTGAGTTTTACAGAAAAGGAATATCAAATGGAGTCCAATGGACGTCCAATTTTTGACGATTTTTATGGAGCAAAAGAAGACCCCGGAGCAAAAGAGTTGGGCCAGGAGAGTCCCGGGCTGCCCACGAGGGTGGGGGGCGCGCCCACCCCCTGGGCGTGGGCCCCTGCCTCGTGGACAACTCGGTGACCCCCCTGACGTGAGACCTACGCCAAAAAATCCTATAAATATTGAAACCTCCAGAAAACAGAATATATCGGGAGTTTCGCTGCCGCAAGCCTCTTTAGCCACCAAAAACCAATCGGGACCCTGTTCCGGCACCCTGCCGGAGGGGGGATCCCTCACCGGTGGCCATCTTCATCATCCCGGCGCTCTCCATGATGAGGAGGGAGTAGTTCACCCTCGGGGCTGAGGGTATGTACCAGTAGCTATGTGTTTGATCTCTCTCTCTCTCTCGTGTTCTTGATTTGGCACGACCTTGATGTATCGCGAGCTTTGCTATTATAGTTGGATCTTATGATGTTTCTCCCCCTCTACTCTCTTGTAATGGATTGATTTTTCCCTGTGAAGTTATCTTATCGGATTGAGTCTTTAAGGATTTGAGAACACTTGATGTATGTCTTGCGTGGGATAACCGTGGTGACAATGGGTTATTCTATTGATTCAGTTGATGTATGTTTTGGTGATCAACTTGCGGGTTCCGCCCATGAACCTATGCATAGGGGTTGGCACACGTTTTCGTCTTGACTCTCCGGTAGAACTTTGGGGCACTCTTTGAAGTTCTTTGTGTTGGTTGAATAGATGAATCTGAGATTGTGTGATGCATATCGTATAATCATACCCATGGATACTTGAGGTGACATTGGAGTATCTAGGTGACATTAGGGTTTTTGTTGATTTGTGTCTTAAGGTGTTATTCTAGTATGAACTCTTGAATAGATCGATCCAAAAGAATAACTTTGAGGTGGTTTCGTACCCTACAATAATCTCTTTGTTTGTTCTCCGCTATTAGTGGCTTTGGAGTGACTCTTTGTTGGATGTTGAGGGATAGTTATGTGATCCAATTATGTTATTATTGTTGAGAGAACTTGCACTAGTGAAAGTATGAACCCTAGGCCTTGTTTCCAGCATTGCAATACCGTTTGTGCTCACTTTTGCTACTTGTTACCTTGCTGTTTTGATATTTTCAGATTACAAAAACCTATATCTACCATCCATATTGCACTTGTATCACCATCTCTTCGCCGAACTAGTGCACCTATACAATTTACCATTGTATTGGGTGTGTTGGGGATACAAGAGACTCTTTGTAATTTGGTTGCAGGGTTGCTTGAGAGAGACCATCTTCATCCTACACCTCCCACGGATTGATAAACCTTAGGTCATCCACTTGAGGGAATTTTGCTACTGTCCTACAAACCTCTACACTTGGAGGCCCAATAACATCTACAAGGAGAAGGTTGCGTAGTAGACATCACTTGTGCTTGGCGACTTCAACCTTATCAGATACCCCGAGGAGAAAAACAATGACAACTTCTGTGCGTCTCTTGCGTTGAGATTCAATGCCATGATCGATGCCCTCTCGTGGGTTGAGCTCCCTCTCTCTGACCGCTTGTTCACTTGGACAAATCGTCGCACTCCGCCCACCCTGGCGTGCCTCGACCGTGCGTTCTTTAACACTGATTGGGACGTGGCTCTCCCCAACTCCACCCTCGCCTGCCGCCCTCGCGTCACCTTTGATCACTTCCCGCTTCTTGTCACTGCCTCTACCCACATCCCCGCCTCCCGTCAGTTCCGTTTTGGGAATAAATGGCCCCTAGATCCCTTGTTCCCTCCTTCCACTTCCCCATCCTGGTCTCTCCCATGCAGGACCGTGGACGGTGCTAAAGACATCGTTGCTAGGGTGAAATCCTTCCGTCGTGCTGCAAAGGTTTGGAAGGCAAATCACCGGTTTGCCCCTCGCCATGATAATAACTACAGATTTCTTATTGATCTATTTGACTTTTTTGAGGAATACCGTGTGCTTACAGTGGAGGAAGCTACCTTGCAGCTTGACGCTCATGCCGCCTTGGCCTTCTCTGTTCGTCAGCAAGCAGTGTTCTGGCAGCAACAGGGGAAGTTTCGCCGGGTGGGCGAGGGTGACGAGAACACCCGCTTCTTCCATGCCCAGGCATCCCAGCGCTTCCGGTCAAACTGGATCAAAGCACTGGATGTCGGCGGCACGATCGTCGTCGGCCATGTGGCCAAGGCGGAGGCCCTCCATGCCTTCTACGCCACCCTCCTCGGCCGGGTGGGGGACACCGTCTGGCGCTTCAAGCTGCAGGCGCTATACGAGGGGGGGGGGCACTGTTGACGGCGCCAAGCTTGTCGCCCCCTTTGAGATGGCTGAGATCAAGGCGGCTGTCACCAGCCTCGACAGAACCAGTGCCCCGGGCCTCGATGGCCTTGGTCGGGCTTCTACCAGGCCGCCTGGGAGCCGGTCTCCGGCGACGTGATGTGGTTGATGGAGGGGTTCTACGACAACTCTGTGAACCTCTGATCTATCAACCGCACACATGTTGTGCTGCTTCCCAAGGCCGAGGGGGTGCTTGCGCCCGATGGTTTCCGACCCATCTCGCTCCAGAATTGTGATATCAAGATCCCGTGCAAGGTTCTGACCACGCGCCTTCAACAACAAATCTGTGATGTGGTGGATGTGGACCAGTCCGGGTTCATTAAGGGGCGGAGCATCTCCGAGAACTTTGTGTATGCAACGGAAATTGTCCAATGCTACGAGACTTGCCGGGTTCCCTCGTTGGTCCTGAAGCTGGACTTTGCCAAAGCCTTTGACTCCATCGACTGGCGAAGCCTTCGCCGGATTATGGAGGTCTGTGGCTTCCCGCCCCTCTGGTGTGACAGGATGGACTCGATCTTCCAGTCGTCCATGTCTGCGGTGGTCCTTAATGGCGTATGAGGGAGTGCTGGACTAAGGGGTCCTCGGGCGTCTGGCCTGTTATCCATGGGTCGGATTGATGGGCTGTGAAGATACGAAGGCCGAAGACAATAACCGTGTCCGGATTGGACTCTACTTGGCGTGGAAGGCAACCTAGGCGACCGATTATGAAGATTTCCTCCTATGTAACAGACTCCATGTAACCCTAGATCTCTCCGATGTCTATATAAACCGGGGAGCATAGTCCGGATAGGACAGATTCATTACCATATACTCATAGGCTAGACTTCTAGGGTTTAGCCATTACGATCTTGTGGTAGATCAACTCTTGTAACACTCATATTCATCAAGATCAATCAAGCAGGAAGTAGGGTATTACCTCCATAGAGAGGGCCCGAACCTGGGTAAACATTGTGTCTCCCGTCTCCTGTTACCATCGATCCTAGACGCACAGTTCGGGACCCCCTACCCGAGATCCGCCGGTTTTGACACCGACATTGGTGCTTTCATTGAGAGTTCCACTGTGCCATCGGCAAAGGACTCGATGGCCCCTTCGATCGTCAGTAATGGCATGGTGCAGGGAGAAACCTTCCTTCCCAGACAGATTTTTGTATTCGGCGGCTTCGCACTGCGGGCCAACTCGCTTGGCCATCTGGAGCAGATCGATAGTTACGCCCCTGGCCGCCAGGTCAGGTCCGGAAGCTTAAACTACGTTGCGGATATCCGTGGAGACTTGATCTTTGAGGGATTTGATACCGCGGCGATCACTCCCCCTTTCTCTAATGAACATGACCTAAATCTGTCATCAGAGCACACCCAGGAGATGGATCCTGTTGCTGCCACGGCCTCAGTACCAAAGCAGGTCGCGCCCTCCGAGGCCATAAAGTCCGCGGTGTTGGAGCCGCACACGGACTCGACATCCTGCAATGCTTGCGTCAACGGAACCCCGGACTCGTTTCCGGCTGCACATTCTGGACTGGACACACCTGCAGACACCGAGCTGGATCGGTTGTCGATTTTCGAATTTAGCGCCGCAGACGTCTTCCAGCATTCGCCTTTGGGTGACGTACTAAATTCTTTGAAGAACATGTCGTTGGAGGAAGACTCACAGCCGAACTATGTTCGGTTCGAGCTAGAGGCGGACAACGAGGAATTTTGCTTCCCACCCGCCACCCACTTCATGGCCACCGTCGACAACTTAACTGACGTGCTTGACTATGGCTCCGAAGACATCACCGGTATGGACGACGATGCCGACAATGAGCAAGGCCAAGAGCCGCCATTTACTGGACGTTGGACGGCCACCTCTTCGTACGACGTATACATGGTTGATACACCCAAGGGATCTGGCAACGACAAAGAAGAGCCAGATAAGAATAAAACTTCCGAGACGCAGTCCAAGCGCCGGCGCCCCAAACGCCGTTCTAAGCCTCGCCGCTCAAAGGACAGCAATACTAGTACAGGAGAAAATAGCACTCCAGGCGACGCCGAAAACAATGAAGACCCTGTCGGAGATGCATCCGAACAGGAGGAACATGACGACAGGCAAGACAACCCTGATAATCAGGCCATAGGAGATGACTCGGGGGACGATAGTTACCGTCCACCCTCCGAAGAGGAGACAAGCCTCGGCAACGAAGATTTCATCATGCCTGAGGACCTTCTGGAACAGGAGCGCTTTAAGCTTCAACTCATAGCCACTACAAGGAGCCTGAAAAAGAAGCAGCAGCAGCATCAAGTTGAACAAGATCTGCTCGTTGACAGATGGACTGACGTCATGACAGCGGAAGAATACGGCCTCAAGTGCCCAACCAAGAGCTACCCAAAACGCAGACTGCTACCTCAATTCGATGAGGAGGCACCGGAGCACACATCTCCCCCGCGTAATGCGGAACGACCACCACGTGGTCGAGATAGGGCGGCCGACCGGCCACCACGCGGTCGGGATAAAGCGACAATTCAGGCCGAACAGCAGACCAGCCAACCGCCCTGCAAAAATAAAGACGGAAGAATTCGGGGTCTCACGACCTGCGGCAGGCGCTGGACAGGAGAGCAGGACATACAAGATCGATCTACGGATCACGAGAACGTGCCTCGAGGCACGAAGACGGCTACCTATTCAGACGTGACAAACCTAACCACGCCTGGTCCGAATGCCGTAGACGAACTCCATCAGAGCTACGCCGCGACACGGCACGGTACAGAGGTGCCGCACACCCTCTCTGCTTCATAGACGAGGTGCTGGATCACGAATTCCCCGAGGGATTCAAGCCCATCAATATCGAATCATACGACGGCACAACCGACCCCGCAGTGTGGACCGAGGATTTCATCCTCCACATCCACATGGCTCGAGGAGATGATCTCCACGCCATTAAATACCTCCCACTCAAGCTCAAAGGGCCAGCTTGGCACTAGCTTAAGAGCCTGCCTGAAAATTCCATCGGCAGCTGGGAGGACTTGGAAGAAGCTTTCCTAGACAACTTCCAAGGAACTTATGTCCAGCCACCAGACGCTTCCAAGAAAATTCTGGACTAGGTTCCTCACCAAAAAGAACCAGATCGTTGACTGTCCGGACGCCGAGGCCTTAGCAGCCTTCAAACACAGCATCCGTAACGAATGGCTAGCACGCCACCTCGGCCAAGAAAAGCCGCAGTCCATGGCAGCCCTCACTGCACTCATGACCCGCTATTGCGCGGGAGAGGACAGTTGGTTGGCCCGTAGAAACAACACAGCCAGTGAGACAGGCCCCTCAGAGGCCAAGAATAGCACTGGTAAGCTTCGGAGCAACAGACACAAACGCCAAAGCAATGACAACAACACCGATGACGCCACAGTCAATGCCGGATTCACTGGCTCTAAGTCCGGCAAGCGGAAGAAGCCCTATAAAAGGAACAATGAAGGACCTTCCAGCCTGGACCGCATACTCGACCGTCCGTGCTAGATAGACGGCACCCCGGACATGCAAGCCAATCATACCAACAGGGATTGTTGGGTTTTCAAGCAGGCTGGCAAGCTAAATGCCGAAAAGAAAGAAAAGGGATCACCAAGTGAGGACGAGGACGAAGAGCCCCGACAGCCGAACACTGGAGGACAGAAGAAGTTTCCCCCTCAAGTCAAAATGGTGAACATGATATACGCTACACACATCCCCAAAAGGGAGTGTAAGCGAGCATTCAGGGACGTCTACGCGGTAGAGCCAGTCGCCCCCAAATTCAATCCATGGTCGTCATTTCCGATCACTTTTGATCGTCGAGACCACCCAACCAGTATCCGTCTTGGCGGTTCGGCCGCATTGGTCCTCGACCCAATCATTGACGGATTTCACCTAACACGAGTCCTAATGGACGGTGGTAGCAGCCTCAACCTGCTCTATCAGGACATAGTTCGGAAGATGGGCATTGACCCCTCACGAATCAAACCAACAAAGACTACCTTCAAAGGAGTCATACCAGGCGTCGAGGCCCGCTGTACAGGCTCAATCACGCTGGAAGTAGTCTTCAGTTCTCCGGACAATTTCCGGAGCGAGGAGTTAATCTTCGACATCGTCCCATTCCGCAGCGGCTACCACGCACTGCTCGGACGAACATCGTTTGCTAGATTCAACGCAGTGCCACACTACGCTTACCTCAAGCTCAAGATGCCCGGTCCACGCGGCGTCATAACAGTCAATGGCAACACGGAACGCTCCCTCCAAACTGAGGAGCACACCGCCGCCCTAGCAGCAGAGCTAGAGAGCGTCCTTCTCAAACAGCAACATAGTGCGGCTGCCGAGCCCTAGGACACCGTCAAGAGGTTCCGAACTACACTACAGCAGGACAGCAAGGCTCATCAAGAGCTCGACTAGCAATTCAGCCTCCGTCCCAGTCCCGATGAAGCAGTGGCATTCCTACCACGCGTACATAATTATGCACTGGAAATTCCATGGACACCGATGGAGGCACAAGCTAACCCGGGATCTACAGTTCAGCTAGACCGACCCCGGACACACTTTTTCCTTTCTGTTTCAGGTTCTTTTTCCCACGAGCCTAATCTCCAGCCCCTTTGAAGGATCGGCATACCAGGGGGGCATGCAGCATAGGTGCGTAGGGTAACCTCCATGCATCCTTCTTGACGGTATTTTTACTTATTGCCCAGGACCCGCACACTGCTCCTTCTTGATCCCGGCATGTTAAATAGTCTGGGTGCTTACCGCAGTATTTGTATAAGATACGCCTTGACGTATCAATTCAGTTATAAAAAAATGATTTGCGGCCCAGTTTCTGTGGTTTTCGCTTCTTACTTCATTTTATTTTGATCTACTTATCAGCTACATCAGTTCCCTTTTGTATGTTTCATATTTGCCAGGGGCTGCTTATGGCCCCATAACACGGCAACAAAGACCGAACACTTCTTGTATACAAGTTCGGCACCCCAAAATTAGCATTATATGCATTGGCTCCGAATTATGTCTTTGGTCAATAGTTGGGTTGCCTGGCTCCTGTGCTTGCTACCCTACGTTCCGCTCTATCGGCTAGGGTAGTAAAGGGAGAACTACTACGATTGTGCCCTGGCCTTGACCGGATGAGCACCTCAGTAGAGAAAGCCGAAAACTGACTGCCATGATACGGCAAGAGCCGGTCAGCTGTTCGAGGGTTACAAAATCATTGGAGATTTTTTCCACGTCACCCGAAGGGTCGGCACTCCCCGATCAGATGCTAACAGCACCCTGGCTTGGACCAGGGGCTACGCACTTGCTTAATTATAAAACTCCTATGGCTAAGTGAGGGCGTTTAAGCCATATAGTCTGATTGCCTTGTTCGTTGCGCTAAGCGACTCCTTCAAGGACCATATAATTGGATCAAGATTGTTTAGATCCCATCCCGAACACCTCCGTACTAACTACGTGAGGGCAGAAGCCGACGACTGGCCAACCCTCAGATTGCATATAACACGGTGGCACAGGAGGAAACAATTTAAAGCACAACGAAATTACATTACAAAACAAGCTTTGTCTTTATAAATACAAGGCAAAGGACAACATGAATGTATTCATTCGAAAATAGTGTCCTTCGAACATTGAGCTGCCACAAGTCAAGACCCTTCTATGACATCCGCAAAATATTTCTCGGGTGTGCGGTGCTCCTTGCCCTCCGGCGGCCCGTTGGCAACTTCAACAGCGTTCATCTTCGCCCACCACATCTTGCAGCGAGCGAAGGCCATACGGGCACCTTCAATACAGGCTGAACGCTTGATGACGTCCAGCTGCGGACATGCTTCCATTAGGCGCCACACGAGTCCGAAGTAGCTGCCGGGCATAGCTTCGGCTGGCCATAGCCGGATTGTCAAATCCTTCATGGCTAGTTTGGCCACCCGGTGCAGCTCCACTAGCTGCTTCAGCAGATCGGTGAAAGACACGGGACGCTCTGGCGTCCCATACTGCACCCAGAATAGCCTCTCCGTAGAACCTCCTCCTTCGGCTCGGTAGAAATCTACAGCGTCCGATACGCTGCGTGGTAGATCTGCAAAAGCTCCTGGGGATCTCCGAACCCGGGTTAGTAAAAGGTACTGCCTCTCCGCATACTTGTTTTGCATCTTAAAAGCCTTACCCGCCGTGATTTTACTGGCTTCCTGGATCTCCTGAATGACGGCATGGGCCTCATTCCGCCAGTCTTCGCGCCCTGACGAGCCTTGGTGAGTTCGGCCTCCTGAGCCGACGCATCATTCTCCAAGGTCTCACATTTTTTCACTGCATCCTGGAGGTCCTGCTGGATTTCCTTGACACGGGCCTCCGGTTTCTTACGGGCGGCTTGCTGCTGGATAGCCTTCTCCTCGGCCTCGCCCAGGGCCTTCCTCAGGGCCTCGACCTCGGTCGCGGCCCCTGCATACATTTTGGCATTACAGTCAATACACAGCGTCTCCGCTTTCCGAACACACAGCAAGACGTTACTTACCTTGCTTCTCCTGCAGCCGCACTCTAACCTCGCCGAGCTCGTTCTCGGTCCGCTCCAGCCTCTACTTCAGTTCCGAGAATTCGGCATCTTGTGAGGTCGCTGCCAACAGCGATGCCTGCTCATGCACACATATCATGTTAGTCTCCTACACTCGAGGATTGATCCTCTGTCCAGCTCCTCACTACAAAAAAAAGACACATCCGTGACATTTTGGGCCGAACGCAATTTTTTTCTGTCATACATATGACACTTCTATGACGATAATTGTGACAAAACCCGGTATCATCATAGATGTGGTGGGCTCCTAGTTCTATGACAAAAAATCATGACAGAAAATGGGCTTTTCGTCTTGGGCGGGCTGGAGACGCAGCTGCATGACATTCTTTGGGCCGTCCATCACGGAAAAAATCGTGGTAGAAGCGAGGGGGAGGAAAATTTCGGGGAGTTCCCGGTTACGGTGGGAGGTCGGGGGCCGAGCGATGCACGTTTCTCTCGTACACGTACGCGCGTGTGTGCGAGGCGTTGGCTCTAACTGAACCCGAGCGAGGCGTTGGGCTCTAACTGAACCCGAGCGATTGCACTGCAGGCTACGCGTTACTGAACCCGAGCGATCGATCGATGGCTGTTAATTGAACCCGATCGAGCGATTCCTTCGCTACTGCTGCTAACTGAAGCCGATCGATTGGATGAACAGTGAGCGTTGCGGGGGGGGGGGGGTTGGATGAACAGTGAGCGGTGGCGTTGCCTCTGGATGAACAGGACCCCGTGGTGTGGTGGAGGGCTGGATGAACAGTAGACGGTGGAGGGGTGCCCGTGGAGGGGTGGTTGAACAGGACCCCGTGGTGTGGAGGGCTGGATGAACAGTAGACGGTGGAGGGGTGCCCGTGGAGGGGTGGTTGAACAGTAGCCGGTGGAGTAGCGCGCGGTGGAGGCTGGATGAACAGGAGCCCGTGGAGGCTGGAGGAGGTCGACGGTAGCCCGTGGAGGCTGGAGGAGGTCGACGGTGGAGATGAACAGTATCCCGTGGAGTCCCGTTTTGCGGTACGCCACACCCCTCCCGATGAACAGGACCCCCGTTTCGACCGTAGGAGGTCCGTTTCGTCCGTTTTGCGGTACGCCACACCCCTCCCGATCAACAGGACCCCCGTTTCGACCGTAGGAGGTCCGTTTCGTCCGTTTTGCGGTACGCCACACCCCTCCCGATCAACAGGACCCCCGTTCCGACCGTAGGAGGTCCGTTTCCTCCGTTTTGCGGTACGCCACACCCCTCCCGATCAACAGGACCCCCGTTTCGACCGTAGGAGGTCCGTTTCCTCCGTTTTGCGGTACGCCACACTCCTCCCGATCAACAGGAACCCCGTTTCGACCGT
The DNA here is from genome assembly GCF_018294505.1 of Triticum aestivum. Taxonomy (NCBI): domain Eukaryota; kingdom Viridiplantae; phylum Streptophyta; class Magnoliopsida; order Poales; family Poaceae; genus Triticum; species Triticum aestivum. The sequence continues at coordinate 110,045,987 of NC_057814.1, read as the reverse complement.
AGGAGGTCCGTTTCCTCCGTTTTGCGGTACGCCACACCCCTCCCCATGAACACGACGCATTCCGTTGCCTCCCCATGAACACGACGCATTCCGTTGCCTCCCCATGAACACGACGACGATGCTGTTTCTTCGTTCCGACCCAGCCATGTACACGAGCCCTCGCCGTACGTATGCGCGAGTAGGCGTTCGAGACCCTGCCCGTATGTATGTATGTGGCCGTATTTTATTTCTTGCACCCTGGCCGCTGTACGTACGTGTACATGCTACGTGCGCGCCTCTACTACGACATGTGCACGCCTCTACATCGACCAGTATATATGTACGTACACGTTCGCGACCAGAATGACAACGCCACGTACACTTCGACCAGGTGGGTCCCGACTGTCAGGCACTTCCTTGCGTGCGAAGATGTAGCTGGTGGGTCCCAGCAGTCAGGGGGGCGAATCATTTTGGTTTTTTTTGCCCGGACGCACTTCCTTGCGTGCGAAGATGTAGCTGGTGGGTCCCAGCAGTCAGGGGTGCGAATATTTTTTGCCCAGACGCACTTCTTTGCGTGCGAAGGTGTAGCTGGTGGGTCCCAGCAGTCAGGGGGAAACGTTTTTTTCGCAAAATACGGTGGCCCGTCCGATGGGTCCCTGCTGTCAGGTGGAGGAATCATTATTTTCCGCGTAATAAGGAGGCACTTCCTTGCTGCCGCCGTGGACCCAGCTGTCAGCCTCTCCACGTACAGTCCACGTCCGATGGAAGTCGTTCCTTGACCACGTTGACCACGCCGCGCCGAGAGCACCAGGGCGGTGGACGACGGCGAGGCCTAGGAAGGGGACGACGCGGAGCCGGTGAAGACGCGGCGGTGGATGCCCACGCGGAGAGGAGTATGAGGGTTCACTCGTTCGGCTGCGGTGTGAGGCTGCCGTCGCCGCAGGGCCTGGCCAGCGGTGGGAATAGTAGGGGGCGGTGAGGCCTCCGCGGCAGCACAGCCGGCCACGGGAGGCAGGAGCAGGCGGCACGACCGGCGCTGCTTTGGGCGGCTGGAGCAAGAAGACCAGAGGTTGAAGAAGCACTACGGCCGTTGGATGGACATCGTACGGTCACTGGAGCTAGAATCGTTCATATTGACTAAGTTGACAAAGCCCTCCGTCCCCGTCAACTTAGTAGGCCCACAAGTCAGCCTCCCACCAAGGTGGGTCCCAGCTAGCAGGGGGAGTATTCATTTTTTTGTGCGTAATAAGGAGGCACTTCCGGTGGGTCCGAGCTGACAGCGGGGGGAACGTTTTTTTCGCGAAATACGGTGGCCCGTCCGGTGGGTCCCAGCAGTCAGGGGGGAAACGTTTTTTTCGCGAAATAAGGTGGCCCGTCCGGTGGGTCCCCGCTGTCAGGTGGAGGAATAATTATTTTGCGCGTAATAAGGAGGCACTTCCTTGCGGCCGCCGTGGACCCAGCTGTCAGCCTCTCCACGTACAGTACTCTTCCGATGGAAGTCGGTCGTTGACCACGTTGACCACGCCGCGCCGAGAGCACCAGGGCGGTGGACGACGGCGAGGCCTAGGAAGGGGACGACGCGGAGCCGGGGAAGACGCAGCAGTGGAAGCCCGCGCGGAGAGGAGTACGAGGGTTCACTGGTTCGGCTGCGGTGTGAGGCTGCCGTCGCCGCAGAATAACAGGGGGTGTGGGTGAGTGGAGGGATGGCCTGGCCAGCGGTGGGAGTAGTATGGGGGCGGTGAGGCCTCCGCGGCAGCACAGCCGGCCACGGGAGGCAGGAGCAGGCGGCACGACCGGCGCTGCTTTGGGCGGCTGGACCAAGAAGACCAGAGGTTGAAGAAGCACTACGGCCGTTGGATGGACATCGTACGGTCACTGAAGCTAGAATCGTTTATATTGACTAAGTTGACAAAGCCCTTGGTACGCTCCAACTTAGTAGGCCCACAGGTCAGCCTCCGAAACGGTGCGCCCCAGATGTCAGGGGGAGGAATCATTTTTTGGGCGGCCGAAGCTAAGAATATCCGAGATTGAAGAAGAAGCACGACATCCGTTGGATAGACATCCAACGGCCACTGCTGCTAGAACCGTGTGTTGACTATAATAAGTTGACAAAGCCTTGCATACGCGTCAACTTATTTTTTTAGGGGACGCGTCACTTAGTAGGCCCACAAGTGTGTGGCAGAGAACTTATAGCCCATTTGCGTTTTGTAAGAATGTACAACCCATTTTTGAATTCTAATGGAATTTACAACAGCCCATTTACAGTTTGTTAAAAGTACAACCCATTTTCTAGCTAGGACAACGATTAATAATTTCAACCAACCGTTGAAGACAGAATTCAATAAAATTTCCCACATTTTGATGGGATCCGAAATATTTTTATCCCGAAATTTCTAGTCAGATTAAATATAAATTTGTATTACGTAAAAATCCAACGAAACATTGCGCGCGCAACAATGAAAATTTAAGATTTTCAAAATCCATAAATAATATTTTATAAACTAATTTCGTGTTTGGTGCATTTTTTATAGTTACTGCCCAGTTTTTATAATTACATCCCATTTATTATTTTTTAAAGCCCATTTTCCTGTTAAGCCTAATGCATCCCTCCTAGGAAAGATTTGCAGCCCAGCGGGGCGGAGAATAACAAGTTGACCTTGCCTGGGTATTCCTCAAAAAGACGTATAGCTGGGCTAGCCATTTTCATCTTGAAAAAATTAGTATCTGGGCTGGATATCTGGCCTGGGCTAGACGGGCCACAGCCCGCCCAGTTAATACCCTGCTCTCCTCTGAACAACAACGAAATCATCGCCAAGAAAAACTCTGCAGTGCTCACGCCTCAAAAACACAAATACTGCTCGAGCTGCTTGGTCCCAGCTGTCGGCCGCACCTTGTGCAATTCTCTCGTTTATATTGACTACATAGGTTGACAATGGTGTGGGACCGTGATGTCAGGAAACCAGGAGAAAGCAAAAAAATATAGTTGTACATAATAAGGAGGCACTTGCGTACGTACGGCTATGGCCCTAGTGGGTCCCTAGTGTCATCCAGTCAAAATAAAGTCATCTCCTGAATCCTCATGTTCGTTGACGATGTTAACAATGCTCGGCGCCACGGCGAGCGCAACAACTCGAAGGACAACGGAGAGGGCCTCGCGGGCCCTACGGATGGTCTGATACAGCGCCCGCTGCTCATTCAGGAAGCCAGGATCATCGGACACCTATGAGCACCTTCGAGAAACTGAGACGGCATGAAACGGTAAGGCCGCGCTTGGGAGCTCTGGTTTATTTCAAACCTGTATTAACATACAAGTGTAATTTACTCGTCATCGGAAACAACGCGTAAAATACAGGCGTAATGAAACCGAGGGCCCGAGGTCTGTAAGTAAAACCGGCGGGTTACGCGTGTAATTTGAGAGACCAGTGTATATTTTACGAGCACTGCTATATGGACGACATTACCAGACGATACATGCACGACGTGCGTATCATGCCATCCATGGGCAAGGCTGAAACAGCAGCTAACGGCTGGATTAGCAATCGTCCGAGTGTCGTTCAGCGTTTTTATCGTGTGTGAAGTACTTCCGATATTTTACTAGTCGAAATCGACCAACCAAGCGCCTTCGCCCGAGACCATCTGCTTTAATTTACAAGCGTCAGTTTTACAAGCGGTTTTGGTTGGAAAACGACGATCCAATCACGGCCTAATATCATGAGTTGGTCGGAAGATCATATGGTTTCACGTCTAACCTACCCGACTTGTCGTATAGGCTATGAATGAAACATCAGACGATGAACTTCTTAAGCACGGAAACAACAGAAGAGGATGATCTTCTTAACAAGCAAATCACTGGCATTAGATCGACATGCAAAACAATACGAAGCATTATTCTCAGGAGGCACGGTGAACAGCTCGTGATGCCGCATGCCACAACATTCCAAGCTCAACTTTGCAATCAAACACAAGGCCTGGCATTACATAGACAATATTCAGAACAAACTCTTAACACAGGAATATCTCAGCAGAGTAACTATTTACTTCTAAACTGAACACAGGAATAGGAAAAAACACTCGACGCTGCTCACAGCAAGGGCGTCCCACTCAAAAATATCAAATGCATGTCTTCTGGCTAACATCAATGAGCAAATTTTGACAAGGTTTTCCAATTCCAATATATTAAACTAACGTCTTCTTGCTAACATCAATGATTAAACTTTGACAAGCTTTTCCCATTCAAAATATGTAATGCCTATGATCGTGGAGTCCTGTCGTAGCTTCTTGTACTTGTTTGGGCACTTTTTGCCCAGGGCACTCCACGTGTTGTTAAATTGCCAATGGTCTCTGCAGACTAGTCATGTCACCGGTGTCTAATAATACTCTGTAAAGCTTCTCGGTCATTCCTTCTGTAATGTAGCGCAAACAGTGACTGCTTCTTTCTGCAAAGTGGAACGACCAACTGGACCCAGTAATGCAGCAGTTTGCCTTGGACACATTGGCTCCTTTTGTGCAGTTCAACTAAAATCGAAGTCGGAATAAAACCGAGCTTTAATTTTGATATCCCTGTAAGCAACAATAGGTATAAGGGAAACAATTACTGAGAAATAACGGTTGATGACTTGTACTCCCAGAAGAAAAGCATCTACTGATCTACTTTATCTTAATGGGAAACAAAGCAGGAGAGTAGCAATTCTCCATCAGTGTGATTCATTCATATTGACTGAGACATTATCTTAACAATGCCTTGTTTCAACATGTATAAAGAACGACAAAGCAGAAAAGTACCATTCCTAAAACAATGCAACTGATTCATTTTAACAGAGACATTATCTTAACAATACCTTGGTTAAACATGTAGAAAGAACTACAAAGCAGGATAGTACCATTCCTAACAAGTGTTGCAGTTTTGAACTAAGATTCAGTAGTTAATTAATTCTGAGAGTGGCATTGCTTAATTTTACCAGCGGCATTAGATTAACGAAAAGCATAAACAGTTCCAGGGGAGAGTGGGCGCAACAACAGTATGTGCTTCCATCTACTTATAAAGGGGGTGATGCAGAGTTTGTTGTAACAAAGCAACAAGCATCATGTCTGGGTTGGTCCCATTTTTGTTCACTACTTAATGGGAAAAGACAGCAATACAATAGCTTCAATTCAACATTTATTTAAAACAGTACCAATACAAGTAGCACAACATCTCAAAGCACACTGCACAATCATGTGGATGAAGGCCTGTACTGACCTTTCATGAGACGGACAAGATAAAATACGAATCTGCCAACACGAATAGGAAATCCAATCTCGTTTTGTGCAGTTGCACTGAAATCAAGCAAAGTGTTTCGCGTAGCGAAGCAAAATGTCGCAATAGCAACAAGTTGAATAGATATCCCTGTTTAAACAGAGGCAAAAAAGGAATCAATTACTGGCTAATAAAGGAGGATGAAACATGCGGCCACAAAAATGGTAATCCCGCCAATCCCTAACAAGTGTTGCAGTTTTGAAATAAGATTCAGTAGTTAATTCTGAGAGTGGCATCAATTACTGGCTTATAAAGGGGGTGATGCTGAATTTGTTGTAACAAAGCAACAAGCATCATGTCTGGGTTGGTCCCATTTTTGTTCACTACTTAATGGGAAAAGACAGCAATACAATAGCTTCAATTCAACATTTATTTAAAACAGTACCAAAACAAGTAGCACAACATCTCAAAGCACACTGCACATCATGTGGTTGAGACCAAGATTTGAAACAACTCGCCACGAAGACTGGAAACAAATCTCGATCTCCTTTTGTGCAGTTCCACCAAAATTAAGCAAAGTCACCGGTGTGACATTCAAGTTGAACTGCACAAAACACTCTTAAAACATAAGTGTTTCGAGTAGCGAAGCAAAATGTCGCAATAGCAACAAGTTGAATCGATAGCCCTGTTTTAACAGAGGCAAAAAAGGAAACAATTACTTGCCGATAAAGGAGGATGAAACAAACGGTGACAGAAAGAAGCATCTAACTTATCTTGGATGGAAAACAAAGTAGGACAGTAGCATTTCTAAAACGGTTGCATTGATTCATATTAACAGAGACATTCTCTTGAAACAACATTCGTTAAAAAATGTAATTTACTTTTAACAGTGGCATTGCTTCAATTTTCCGGCGGCATTCTTAGATTAACAACAGCAAAATAGCTGTATGGGACATGCCAGCACCATGTGCGTCCACACGTATAAATGGGTGATGCAGAGTATGTAGCCAAGCAGCATATATGCGCTGGTCCCATATTTGTTCTCTTTGAACCTTCTTCCTATGTGAGGGCAGCAAATCTAGTCCTGCACAAACTACCCGACCCCCCAGTTTCTTTCCCTTTTCAACAAAGAGATCGGTTCCTTACAGATGTGTGTACTGGGTTACCCCCTTTTTCCCTTTTCGACCTACAAAGCGGCTGGATAGCCAGTCTATACTACTTTCCGCCCCTCCTTTCCTCATTGAACCACGTCCTAGATTCTTGCTCCAGCCCACCGCACCCTTCTTTCCTCTTTGAACCAAGACCTAGATTCGACTACAGATCGAAAAAGATCCACATGCAGCTAGAGCAACGACGGTTTCAAAGAAACTTATACCTTAGGGTCGTCGGGATGTGGCAAGGCGTGCGGCGGGAGGCCGGATCTGCCCACACTACGTACGGCAGCGAGGAAGAAGGGGTCGGTGGCCCTCCCGCACAGGCGCTGGGTGAAAGAGAACAGCGCAGCCGGCAGTGGATTGCCTCCCTCGCCGAAGGCGATAGAGTGAACGCTGCACCTCCTCCCCTTCCCGGTGCGACGGGATACGGACGCCTCCTTCACCAGCTGTGAGGGGGGAGAGAGAGACAAGAGGCCAACGCAGTCTTGTTTAGATCTGGTGAAGAGAGGGTGAGAGACTGTGAATATAGCAAACCCTAGCAAATGAACGCTGAGCCTCCAGCGTGTAACATATATGGAGAGGGTGAGAGAGCGAGACGCGAGAAACTCTATCAAACAAGAGGCTATAATGGAGTAAAAAAATCTCTCCATAGCAGTGGTTTTAAATAGAATACGCGCGTTCCCGGAAAAAAGAAACGAAAACTGGCGGACAATTTTTTAAGGGTCTGTCTAGGACACATCTAGATGTGACATAGTTATGTCACATCTAAGTTGATGTCCACTCTGTTTGTGGTCTATTTTTTTCCTAGTTTTTTTTGTTTCTTGTTGCTACATTATATACTTGTGGGAGCTTAGATGTGATATCCTTAAATAACATCTAGATGTGAATTAGACAAACTGATTTTCTAACGTACCAAGAAAGAAAACTCGATCAAAAACACGCCCCCGCTTCCAGGTCGCGAGAGTCGTCGCGCACACACACATAGACATAGACATGCATATCCGTGTTTACGTAAAATTCCATTTCCATCTCCATCTCCAATCATATTTGTCCAACTGGCACATTATTTACGTTGTTAATTATATACGCAGCAATATTAACGTACAACATCTCTTGTTTGCGCACGTCCGGACCGCTGCCACGGCCGGTCCTGACCAACCCGAACCCTCTTCATCACCCGCGCGTGCTTCCCGCCCGAAACGGTCAGTGCCGCATTCATGCCCGGCCAGAGCGGACGCGACCTCTCACTGGCGCCGGCATTGAAGCGGCGCGCCGGCCGAGAGAGCGTCGCCCGCGCCGCTTCCGGGTGCACGCGGCTGCTCCGCGTTCAAAGGTCGCAATAGCCGGCTACAACATGCATGTAAAAAGTTCTTGGGAGTCCGTGCTACAGCTAGCTGTCCTCCCCCAACTCGTCAATCTCTTCCAGTAGTGCTAGTACTCCATGGCGCGATCCATCGACAAGCAGGCGGGAAAGTTATCGTATACTCGGTTTGCGGTGAGTGGCATGCCGAGCGACCGTGTGGGGTCGAGCCGTGGAGGAGGGTGAGACACGAACACGACAGACGTGATTTAAACGTTGGTTTTGCTCGATGGCGCGATCCAACGAAACGAAACGTTGGTTTCTCTCCGTTTCCATTTTTTCTCCGGAAAAACGGAAACTTTCCACTCCATTTTCATTCCTATTCCAAGGTTGCCCCGTTACAACATTCCATCAAATACAAAGGAAAACTAACACGCATGCTGATGCATCTCAATGATTCACAGATCATAGCCAATATTTACTTCACAACTAAAGAAAAAAGTTGTGAGAGCGTGTACGAAAGAAAAACTACTGATGGGGTCACTACGACTTAAACCCTAAACCCTAAACATGATTTAATTTCCTGGCCAGGTAGAACCTGTCGAAGGAAAGACGGCTGGCACCCTCGGATCATACGATGCTTTTGTGCAGTTCCACTAAAATCGACCTGAGCATCCCTGATGGCAAAGATATTGAAGAAGTGTGATTAGAATAATAGTACTGGCACTAGTTCATGAGACATAAACTCATCACAAGTAGAAGCCGGTAGAAGTAGAGAAAGATCGACATGGAGATGGAGCTACGGCAGTGGAGCAAGCCGGCTCCAAAAGGAAGATGGACTACCTGGGACGTCGGGCTGTAGCTAGAAGGGCGGTTGGGACGCGGCATCGGCCCATACCGCGGTGACCCCCGATTGGGACGCACCGACTGTGGGTTTTCTCCCTCGCCGATGTCGACCGCGTCTACGCAGAACATTGTTCCCTTCCCCCAGCTGCGGGATCAGGCCCGTCGTTCTATGCTTGTGAAGAGAGCAACCTAAGCAAGCAGGCTTGTAGCTTAGGCTCCTGCTAGTGTATATATAGTGGTTTTCTTTTTCTCTCCATATCAACCATTTTATATTGCGTACGTGTCATTCAAGAGTGAAATGATGGTTGCTTCTTCCGACTAACTTACTGTGTGATTTGACTGCTCCTTAGTGGCCCCTACACGTACTCCCCCTACGTGTATGCAACAGTCACACGTACACATGGACGCAAAAACGCGCGCGACGCCCTAATGCATGCATGTCCGAGCACACGACGGAACACACACGGTCACGCTCAAGTGCTCAACCTACACGTGCATGCACACACATACTCAGTCAGGGTGAGCTAGTGACCGTATAAACACCGGAAAATATATATATTGAGCGCAATGAGCGTATTATGAAGTCCACTGACCGTATTTTTACAAATATACAGTGACAGACAGTGTATTTATCTCGTTTGAAATTAAGCCATATTAACCGGAGAGGAGGCAGTATGGACTAGCATTACTTTGCTGTGTCCCGTCAACTTGCCGAACGAGGAGAAGGTTGCAGGACGGGAGAAGCTTGCGCGCGGTGGCTCGCAGGACAAGGAGAAACTTTTGACTAATGCAAGCTCTCCCTCGCTCAGGCGGTGGACGTGCAACAGTTAATTCGGTGTCAGATTGCCAGAAGCATACACTATACTACTAGTGCTATTATTGTTCGACTTCCCGAATAGGCGAACAGCCAAGCGCAAAGTTTACTAGTACTACTACTATAGTCTATAAAGGTACGTACTATACTAGTACTAGGAACCGGATGGAGGAGCGTCTGCACTCTTATTATAATTTTAAAATGTGATAAAGCAATCTTCAACACATTTGGTTCTCTTCGAGGGTTCTCGCATGTGATAATGGAAGTTGATTGCATGGAACACTCGCCACAATTCTCGCTTAATTCTGGCTCATATCCTGTTACAAATAGTAGCGCTCGGTAATATTTCCTCTTTTTTTGTTATTCAGCATGTAAACAGGTCAGCAAACCTTGCGGCGCATCTTCGTGCGAACCGTGCTTGCTGCACTTTGAATGTGGCCGAGAGCTGGCTTGATGAAACACCTCGCTTCCTACTTCTTTTTTGCGGGGTACCTCGCTTCCTAGTGACCAGTGTCTTGGCTGATCGTCCTAAGAATGCTTATATATGAATAAAGCTCTCTCATTTACCCGCAAAAAAGATTAAGCCATATTAACCGGAAAGGAGGGAGTATGGACTAGCACTACTTTTTGGTGTGTCCCGTCAACTCGCAGAACGAGGAGAAGCTTGCAGGACAAGGTGAAGCTCGCTTACGCCTTTTGACTAATGCAACCTACCCTCGGTGGACATGCATCAGTCCATTCGGTGTCAGATTGTCAGAGGCATACACTGTAGTACCCAACATGCGGAGTACCATCATTGTTCGACTTCACGAAGAGGCGAAGAGCCAAGCGCAGTAGTACGAGTAGTACTACTACTAGAACCGCATGGTGGAGCGTCTGTACTCTTATTTTTTATCTCTGATAAAGTACACGTTTATTCCGGAGAAGGGCGGAAAACGGCAGCCCAACATGTAATGAATGATATCGATCAACCAACCATGCTCGAATATATCTTGGCCTCCGTGCGAGCCCGTCTGTGTGTTCTCGCTCCTCGTCTCTCTCAAGGAACGGCGGGTTGGCTCTTTGCCGTCAATTGAGATCGGTTTGCTCACACTCCTGTCCCACATGTCAGTGATATGCCAAGAGGAGGTGCGTTGACCGACTGGCCATACGCGTACTTGGTTTTGCACCTTCATACTACTCCTCCCTCCGTCACAGTTTACAGGGCGCGCTTCATTATGATGCATTTCTCTCAATGCATTTCCACCACCAGAGAGACTTTAGACGCGTTTGGTTTAATGCTCAATTAATTAGGGCGTGGTAACCGCAATCAAGTCCACAATTTTATCTCCATGTACTGTACTACTACGGAGTGGAGTAAGTGCATGCATGTGTGTACCCGGGGTGGAAGCACTGCATGCATGTGTGTACGCATTATTCCCTCTAGTAATAGACGTCGTGCTATAACTACCAATGCTATTTTTCAGGCCGATCGCTAGTCGCCTTGGTCCCACAGATTTTTTTTCTTTTTTCTGAAGCGCGCTGTATAAACAGTGACGGATGGAGTAGTATGAGCGGATTCAAAGAAGAGCGTATTGATGGTTGCTTCTTCACAGCAACTTATAGTGGGAACGGTGGGGCTTATGATTTGACTGCTCATTACTCACTATTAATGCGGCGCAACGACCGAGCTGGGTCTCCCATGCGGTTGTGCACTACCCCCTCGGTTCTTAAATATACTCCGGAGTATTTGTCTTTCTAGAGATTTCAACGAGTGACTACTCAAATATTTGTCTTTTTAGAGATTTCAAATGGACTGGCACATAAGGATGTATATAGACATATTTTAGAGTGTAGATTCACTCATTTTGCTCCGTATGTAGTCACTTGTTGAAATCTCTAAAAAGACGAATAGAATATTTAGGAACGGAGGGAGTACACATACGAAGCAAAATGAGTGAATCTACACTCTAAAATATGCGCGTTTGAAATTTGTAAAAAGACAAATATTTAGGAACGAAGGAGTATAATTTTGTGCATGGCACATGGACCCGGATGATGAAGAGGCTTCTGGCAATGCTATCAAGCTTCCATCATTTGTTTACATAATTGACGTACTATACAAATAATTTTCCAGCGACATGAAATTGTACAATGGTGTGAGCTTTCAGCTTTTGTTTCTCGTGTCTTGCCATCGATGCTCTTTCGGAAACAATAAAAAACTAACTTCCTTGCTAATGCATGTCAATTATTAGCAGATCAGAGCTAATAATTACATCACAACTGAAGACAGAGTTGTGAGAAGGTGTTAAATTAAAATTGATCCATGCTTTCATTGGCAGCAACGTCCCCCCAGCTCTGTCTAAATCAACAAGGCATGTTGGGAAAAAAGTAGCTGTCTGGAGCATGCAACATTTCGATCATTTTGTGAAGTTCCACTAAAATAGAGCTAAGCGTCCCTGTTCCAAAGATATTTAGTGTGATTACGATAATAGAGGACTGCTGATGAAACAATAAACACACAAATAGAAGCCGGTCACCTTTGCAGTCTCTCTTAAGACTAACTAGTTGGAGAAGATTAGGCTCGGAGTTGGATGAGGAGGATAGAGCAAAACCAATCTCCCTTTGTGCAGTCGCACTGAAATGTAGAGACGTTGCCCGTGTGACATTTTAGTACAACTGCACAAAACACTCTTAAGAAAAAAAGTGATTTGTGCAGTTCACCAAAAGGTCGCAATAGCAACGAGTAGAAAGGAAACAATTATTGGCCAATAACAGTTGATGACACATGCGACGACAAAAAGGAAGCATATTCCTTGTCCTAAGGGAAGATAACAACACGGTTGTGTTTGTCTAAAACGGTGTGAGGACGAGAATGCAATATGGAAAGTACGCTAGACGAGCTACGTTTTGGGCAAAGAACTATGGAAGATCCACATGCAGCGACGTGGGAAGACGGGCAGTGGAGCAAGGTCGGAGGGGATACCTGGAGGTCGTCGGGATGTAACTAGGTGAGCGGCGGTGGGCGGAATCTGCGAGAAAGTGGCGTAGGCCCTGCCGCGCCGGAGCTTGGTCAGAGAGAACGGCGTGCACCGCAGATCGGGACGTGCTGCCTCGGCGCCGTCAAACGGAGAAACGATGCACTTCCTCCCTTTCCCCCGGCGGATCAGTGACCAACGGTGAGAGAGAGAGAGGCCACCGCACTCCCTTTCCCCCGGTGGACGGGATGCGGCCGGATCAGTGACCAACGGTGAGAGAGAGAGAGAGGCCACCACAGCCTTGTGTGAGATACTCTGAAGAGCGACAAACCAGGCAGGCAGGCTCCATTGTATATAGTGAGCGGACTACCTTTTTCTCCATAAAAATCGTTTTATATTCTGTGTACGTGCCATTGAGCGCCATAACTTTATTTAAAAATAACGCGGCAACGCGTCAAGTCGAACTTTGTTTCGTGCACGCGTGGTACACGACCTCCCTAGGTAAACAACCGCTACAGGCGTTCAAATTAGCATGTGGGCTGCCATTTCGTAAAGAAATGAGCTGCACCGTGTACCCGCGCGGGTGTGGCTGGGCACGAAGCGTGAGTACGTGCACGGTGCACCTATTCTCTTCTTGTATACGTACACCACCTACGTGGGGTTGTGTGAGAGAGATACAAACCTAGAGAGATATAGTGTGTGGGTTCTTGAGAGTTTTTTTTGGGGGGGGGGGGGGGTCAACCAAAAAAATGTAACATATGCAATGTGTGTGAAATAGAGTCCTGGATATAACATATATATAGAGGGGGCGATCCACGAGAAGAGAGTGGAGGTATCATCGGCTTGAGGTGTCCATGTTGGGGAACGTAGTAATTTCAGAAAATTTCCAACGCACACGCAAGATCATGGTGATGCATAGCAACGGGAGGGGAGAGTGTTGTCCACGTACCCTCGTAGACCGAAAGCGGAAGCGTTAACACAACGCGGTTGATGTAGTCGTACGTCTTCACGATCCGACCGATCAAGTACCGAACGCACGGCACCTCCGAGTTCAGCAAGAGTTCAGCTCGATGACGTCCCTCAAACTCCGATCCAGCCGCGTGTTGAGGGAGAGCATTGTCAGCACGACGGCGTGGTGACGATGATGATGTTCTACCGACGCAGGGCTTCGCCTAAGCTCCACAACGATATTATCGAGGTGTAATATGGTGGAGGGGGGCACCGCACACGGCTAAGAGATCAATGATCAATTGTTGTGTCTATGGGGTGCCCCCTGCCCCCGTATATAAAGGAGCAAGGGGGAGGCCGCCGGCCAAGGAGGAGGGCGCGCCAATGGGGGAGTCCTACTCCCACCGGGAGTAGGACTCCTCCTTTCCTTGTTGGAATAGGAGAAGGGAAGGGAGAAGGAGAAAGAAGGAAGGGGGCGCCCCCCCTCCCTAGTCCAATTCGGACTAGTCCATGGGGAGGGGTGCGGCCACCCTTTGGGGCCTTTCTCTCCTTTCCCGTATGGCCCATTAAGGCCCAATACGAATTCCCGTAACTCTCCGGTACTCCGAAAAATACCCGCATCACTCGGAACCTTTCCGAAGTCCGAATATAGTCGTCCAATATATCGATCTTTACGTCTCGGCCATTTCGAGACTCCTCGTCATGTCCCCGATCTCATCCGGGACTCCGAACTCCTTCGGTACATCAAAACACATAAACTCATAATATAACTGTCATCGTAACGTTAAGCGTGCGGACCCTACGGGTTCGAGAACTATGTAGACATGACCGAGACACCTCTCCGGTCAATAACCAATAGCGGAACCTGGATGCTCATATTGGTTCCCACATATTCTACGAAGATCTTTATCGGTCAGACCGCATAACAACATACGTTGTTCCCTTTGTCATCGGTATGTTACTTGCCCGAGATTCGATCGTCGGTATCTCGATACCTAGTTCAATCTCGTTACCGGCAAGTCTCTTTACTCGTTCCGTAATACATCATCCCGCAACTAACTCATTAGTCACAATGCTTGCAAGGCTTATAGTGATGTGTATTACTGAGTGGGCCCAGAGATACCTCTCCGACAATCGGAGTGACAAATCCTAATCTCGAAATACGCCAACCCAACAAGTACCTTTGGAGACACCTGTAGAGCACCTTTATAATCACCCAGTTACGTTGTGACGTTTGGTAGCACACAAAGTGTTCCTCCGGTAAACGGGAGTTGCATAATCTCATAGTCATAGGAACATGTATAAGTCATGAAGAAAGCAATAGCAACATACTAAACGATCGAGTGCTAAGCTAACGGAATGGGTCAAGTCAATCACATCATTCTCCTAATGATGTGATCCCGTTAATCAAATGACAACTCATGTCTATGGCTAGGAAACATAACCATCTTTGATCAACGAGCTAGTCAAGTAGAGGCATACTAGTGACACTCTGTTTGTCTATGTATTCACACATGTATCAAGTTTCCAGTTAATACAATTCTAGCATGAATAATAAACATTTATCATGATATAAGGAAATAAATAATAACTTTATTATTGCCTCTAGGGCATATTTCCTTCAGTCTCCCACTTGCACTAGAGTCAATAATCTAGTTCACATCGCCATGTGATTTAACATCAATAATTCACATCACCATGTGATTAACACCCATAGTTCACATTGTCATGTGACCAACACCCAAAGGGTTTACTAGAGTCAATAATCTAGTTCACATCGCTATGTGATTAACACCCAAAGAGTACTAAGGTGTGATCATGTTTTGATTGTGAGATAATTTTAGTCAACGGGTCTGTCACATTCAGATCCGTAAGTATTTTGCAAATTTCTATGTCTACAATGCTCTGCCCGGAACTACTCTAGCTAATTGCTCCCTCTTTCAATATGTATCTAGACCGAGACTTAGAGTAATCTAGATTAGTGTCAAAACTTGCATCGACGTAACCCTTTACGACGAACCTATTGTCACTTCCATAATCGAGAAACATATCCTTATTCCAGTAAGGATAATTTTGACCGCTGTCCAGTGATCTACTCCTAGATCACTATTGTACTCCCTTGCCAAAATCAGTGTAGGGTATACAATAGATCTGGTACACAGCATGGCATACTTTATAGAACTTATGGCCGAGGCATAGGGAATGACTTTCATTCTTTTCTATCTTCTGCCGTGGTCGGGCTTTGAGTCTTTACTCAATTTCACACCTTGTAACACACGCAAGAAACTCTTTCTTTGACTGTTCCATTTTGAACTACTTCAAAACCTTGTTAAGGTATGTACTCATTGAAAAAACTTATCAAGCGTCTTGATCTATCTCTATAGATCTTGATGCTCAATATGTAAGCAGCTTCACCGAGGTCTTTTTTTGAAAAACTCCTTTCAAACACTCCTTTATGCTTTGCAGAATAATTCTACATTATTTCCGATCAACAATATGTCATTCACATATACTTATCAGAAATGTTGTAGTGCTCCCACTCACTTTCTTGTAAATACAGGCTTCACCGCAAGTCTGTATAAAACTATATGCTTTGATCAACTTATCAAAGCGTATATTCCAACTCCGAGATGCTTGCACCAGTCCATAGATGGATCGTTGGAGTTTGCATATTTTGTTAGCACCTTTAGGATTGACCATACCTTCTGGTTGCATCATATACAACTCTTCTTTAATGAATCCATTAAGGAATGCAGTTTTGTTTATCCATTTGCCAGATTTCATAAAATGCGGCAATTGCTAACATGATTCGGACAGACTTAAGCATCGTTGCGAGTGAGAAAATCTCATCGTATTCAACACTTTGAACTTTGTCAAAAACCTTTTTCCGACAAGTCTAGCTTTGTAGATAGTAACACTACTATCAGCGTCCGTCTTCCTCTTGAAGATCCATTGAATCTCAATGGCTCACCGATCATTGGGAAAGTCAATCAAAGTCCATAATTTGTTCTCATACATGGATCCCATCTCGGATTTCATGGCCTCAAGCCATTTCGCGGAATCTGGGCTCATCATCGCTTCTTCATAGTTCGTAGGTTTGTCATGGTCTAGTAACATAACCTCCAGAATAGGATTACCGTACCACTCTGGTGCGAATCTTACTCTGGTTGACCTACGAGGTTCAGTAATAACTTGTTCTGAAGTTCCAAGATCATCATCATTAACTTCCTCACTAATTGGTGTAGGCGTCACAAAAACTGGTTTCTGCGATGAACTACTTTCCAATAAGGGAGCAGGTACAATTAACTCATCAAGTTCTACTTTCCTCCCACTCCCTTCTTTTGAGAGAAATTCCTTCTCTAGAAAGGATCCATTCTTAGCAACGAATGTCTTGCCTTCGGATCTGTGATAGAAGGTGTACCCAACTGTCTCCTTTGGGTATCCTATGAAGACACATTTCTCCGATTTAGGTTTGATCTTATCAGGATGAAACTTTTTCACATAAGCATCGCAACCCCAAACTTTAAGAAATGACAAATTTGGTTTCTTGCCAAACCATAGTTCATAAGATGTCGTCTCAACGGATTTAGATGGTACCCTATTTAACGTGAATGCAGCTGTCTCTAATGCATAACCCCAAAACGATAGTGGTTGATCGGTAAGAGACATCATATATCGCACCATATCTAGTAAAGTACGGTTACCATGTTCAGACACACTATTACACTGTGGTGTTCCAGGTGGCGTGAGTAGTGAAACTATTTCACATTGTTTTAACTGAAGGCCAAACTCGTAAATCAAATACTCTTCTCTACGATCAGATCGTAGAAACTTTATTTTTCTTGTTACGATGATTTTCCACTTCACTCTGAAATTATATGAACTTTTCAAATGTTTCAGACTTAGGTTTCATTAAGTAGATATACCCATATCTACTCAAATCATCTGTGAAGGTGAGAAAATAACGATATCTGCCACGAGCCTCAATATTCATTGGACCACATACATCTGTATGTATGACTTCCAACAAATCTGTTGCTCTCTCCATAGTTTCGGAGAATGGCGTTTTAGTCATCTTGCCCATGAGGCATGGTTCGCAAGCATCAAGTGATTCATAATCAAGTGATTCCAAAATCCCATCAGTATGGAGTTTCTTCATGCGCTTTACACCAATATGACCTAAACGGCAGTGCCACAAATAAGTTGCACTATCATTATTAAGTTTGCATCTTTTGGCTTCATTATTATGAATATGTGTATCACTATGATCGAGATCCAACAAACCATTTTATTGGGTGTATGACCATAGAAGGTTTTATTCATGTAAACAGAACAACAATTATTCTCTAATTTAAATGAATAACAGTATTGCAACAAACATGATCAAATCATATTCATGCTCAATGCAAACACGAAATAACACTTATTTAGTTTCAACACTAATCCCGAAAGTATAGGGAGTGTGCGATGATGATCATATCAATCTTGGAACTACTTCCAACACACATCGTCACCTCGCCTTTTACTAGTCTCTGTTTATTCTGCAACTCCCGTTTCGAGTTACTACTCTTAGCAACTGAACCAATATCAAATGCTGAGGGGTTGCTATAAACACTAGTAAAGTACACATCAATAACATGTATATCCAATATACCTTTGTTCACTTTGCCATCCTTCTTATCCACCAAATACTTGGGGTAGTTCCGCTTCCAGTGACCAGTCCCTTTGCAGTAGAAGCACTTAGTCTCAGGCTTAGGACCAGACTTAGGCTTCTTCACTTGAGCAGCAACTTGCTTGCTGTTCTTCTTGAAGTTCCCCTTCTTCCCTTTGCCCTTTTCTTGAAACTAGTGGTCTCGTCAACCATCAACACTTGATGTTTTTTTGATTTCTACCTTCGTCGATTTTAGCATCACGAAGAGCTCGGGAATTACTTTCGTCATCCCTTGCATACTATAGTTCATCACGAAGTTCTACTAACTTGGTGATGGTGACTAGAGAATTCTGTCAATCACTATTTTACCTGGAAGATTAACTCCCACTTGATTCAAGCGATTGTAGTACCCAGACAATCTGAGCACATGCTCACTGCTTGAGCTATTCTCCTCCATCTTTTAGCTATAGAACTTGTTGGAGATTTCATATCTCTCAACTCGGGTATTTTCTTGAAATATTAACTTCAACTCCTGGAACATCTCATATGGTCCATGACGTTCAGAACGTCTTTGAAGTCCCGATTCTAAGCCGTTAAGCATGATGCACTAAACTATCAAGTAGTCATCATATTGAGCTTGCCAAACGTTCATAACGTCTGCATCTGCTCCTGTAATAGGTCTGTCACCTAGCGGTGCATCAAGGACATAATTCTTCTGTGCAGCAATGAGGATAATCCTCAGATCACGGATCCAATCCACATCATTGCTACTAACATCTTTCAACATAATTTTCTCTAGGAACATATCAAAAATAAACACAGGGAAGCAACAACGCGAGCTATTGATCTACAACATAATTTGCAAAAATACTATCAGGACTAAGTTCATGATAAATTTAAGTTCAATTAATCATATTACTTAAGAACTCCCACTTAGATAGACATCCCTCTAATCCTCTAAGTGATCACGTGATCCATATCAACTAAACCATGTCCGATCATCACGTGAGATGGAGTAGTTTCAACGGTGAACATCACCATGTTGATCATATCTACTATATGATTCACGCTCGACCTTTTGGTCTCCGTGTTCCGAGGCCATATCTGCATATGCTAGGCTCGTCAAGTTTAACCTGAGTATTCTGCGTGTGCAACTGTTTTGCACCCGTTGTATTTGAACGTAGAGCCTATCACACCCGATCATCACGTGGTGTCTCAGCACGAAGAACTTTCGCAACGGTGCATACTCAGGGAGAACACTTATACCTTGATAATTTAGTGAGAGATCATCTTATAATGCTACCGTCAATGAAAGCAAGATAAGATGCATAAAAGATAAACATCACATGCAATCAATATAAGTGATATGATATGGCCATCATCATCTTGTGCTTGTGATCTCCATCTCCGAAGAACCGTCATGATCACCATCGTCACTGGCGCGACACCTTGATCTCCATCGTAGCATCGTTGTCGTCTCGCCAACTATTGCTTTTACGACTATCGCTACCGCTTAGTGATAAAGTAAAACAATTACATGGCGATTTCATTGCATACAATAAAGCGACAACCATATGGCTTCTACCAGTTGCCGATAACTCGGTTACAAAACATGATCATCTCATACAATAAAATATATTATCATGTCTTGACCATATCACATCACAACATGCCCTGCAAAAACAAGTTAGACGTCCTCTACTTTGTTGTTGCAAGTTTTTACGTGGCTGCTACGGGCTTAGCGAGAACCGTTCTTACCTACGCATCAAAACCACAACGATAGTTTGTCATGTTGGTGCTGTTTTAACCTTCGCAAGGACCGGGCGTAGCCACACTCGGTTCAACTAAAGTGAGAGAGACAGACACCCGCCAGTCACCTTTAAGCATCGAGTGCTCGCAATGGTGAAACCAGTCTCGCGGAAGCGTACGCGTAATGTCGGTCCGGGCCGCTTCATCTCACAATACCGCCGAACCAAAGTATGACATGCTGGTAAGCAGTCTGACTTATATCGCCCACAACTCACTTGTGTTCTACTCGTGCATAACATCAACGTATAAAACCTGGCTCTGATACCACTGTTGGGGAACTTAGTAATTTCAAAAAAATTCCTACGCACACGCAAGATAATGGTGATGCATAGCAACGAGAGGGGAGAGTGTTGTCCACATACCCTCGTAGACCGAAAGCGGAAGCGTTAACACAACGCAGTTGATGTAGTCGTACATCTTCACGATCCGACCGATCAAGTACCGAACGCATGGCACCTCCGAGTTCAGCACACGTTCAGCTCGATGACGTCCCTCGAACTCCGATCCAGCCGAGTGTTGA